>NC_089256.1:70016918-70316918 GCF_963930625.1 Muntiacus reevesi
TTTAACAGTTTGCCTTCAGAATGTACGACTAATCCAGTGCCTATCCTCCAAAAGAAAGAAGAGGCACCTTGGTCCATTGAAGCCAAACCACAAGGATCCACTGGAGCATTCATCACTTTTAAGCTGATACATTATCCTGCCCCACATGGTGAGAGGGCCATCCTCTGAAAATTTCTGCTTTAATGTCAAGCGATTTCTCTTTTCAGCTCTTCCATCAGGGCTTTCAGAGTTTCTATATGTCACTCCCAGGACTTTGTGGTATTCACCTCCATCCCCAGAGGACCAAAGAGTTTGGCCTTCTTGCTACCACATGGAAAATAAAGAAACATGTTTCCATTGACCTGGCCTTGGACCTCACATCGTGGTTGTCCAGATCTGAGCTTAGGATCGACAGTGAAGTCATACTGAATAGTGTGAGAGTCACTGCAGACCTGGAAGACACAGTTTAGCAGCAGAAAGACCTGGGAGGCAGGACTGAAGGTGGTGCCAGAAGCCAGAACCATCGAGACCCAAGGGTGCTTGGAGCCACGTCTGTTAATTCATTGTGTTTGCTGCTCCCAGGATGCTGCGGTTCCTCAGGGGAGACAAGGGAGCCCTAGGCGGAGAGTGGAGTGGGAGTGGGCGGGAGCGGATGTGAACCAGACTTATTCCAGGCATGCTGCCCTAGGTTCTGCCTACTTTTAATCCAGTCTTTTCAATACTTGCCTTTATTTATATTAGACATCTGCTGACAGATTAATTAATATAAAGTTTTACATTATTACCAATAAAACTAACATTTTTATAACTTTTTAACATTTCTTAAATAACTATTTCCTTTAAATTATTATTAAATCACGTAAGTTTTCAAAAATAAGAGCAAAGAACGAAGTTTTTGCAGAGAGGTAGATGGACCTAGAGACCATCATACAGAGTGAAGTCAGAAAGAGAAAAATGTATCATATAATACTGCTTACATATGGAATCTAGAAAAATGATATAGATGAATTTATTTATTTGCAAAGCAGAAATAGAGACACAGATATGGAGAACAAACTTAGGACACTGAGTGTGAAGGGAGAAGGCGTGGACAGAATTGGAACATTGGGATTGACATATATACACTACTATGTATAAAAGATATAACTAATGAGAACCTACAGGGAACTCGACTCGGTGCTCTGTGGGGACCTAAATGGAAAGAACATCAAAAAGAGAGGGGAGATATATATAACTGATTCACTCTGATGTATGGCAGGAACTAACACAACACTGTAAAACATCTATACTCCAATAAAAATTAATCTAAAAAAGTTATGCTGAGTGAAACTATCCAAACAGTCCATACCATGTGATTTCATTAATTCAAAATGCTAGAACAAGTAAACTAACTCGTGATAGCTGTTTGCCTCGATGGGGAAGATAGACTGAAAAGGGACACAGGAAACCTATTGAAGTGATGCAAATGCTCATATCAAATATGACTGATGAGTATATGTAATATCTGAATATTGCACTAGACATAAATTATATTGCAATTAGAAAACTTTATCCAGCTAATTACATAACAGAAAACCATTCTTTTATGATCAGATTTTTAAATCATGACATCCAATTATAAAAGATAATGCTTAAAAATAATACCTATAAGATACTTTTATATCTACATTCTCTCTCTTCATTTGCTAAGTCCTGTCCAGCTCTTGCAACCCCATGGACTGTAGCCTGTCAGCCTCCTCTGTACTTGGGATTCTCCAGGCAAGAATACTGGAGTGGGTTGCCATTTCCTTCTTCAGGGGATCTTCCCAACTCAGGAATCGAACCCAGGTCTCCTGCACCGCAGGCAGATTCTTTACCTACTGAGCTACGAGATTACATCCCTAATGTCGCATGAGATTTTATACAATATTTTTCATATACAGTATACTTCTATCTTATAATGAGTGTTTCAATACTGCTTCAGCTGTCCTTTGCATTCACTACTTCTCACTCTTCAATATTGCTGAAGCAATATTGAAACACTCATTATAAGATAAAAGTATACTGCATAAGAAAAATATTGCATAAAATCTCATGTGACATAAAGGATGTAATAAAAATTTTATCAAATTCATATAAAATTACACAAAAATTATTTTGGATTTTCTTTTAAAAAGCTTTTTAGAACACATCTAGTACAACTTAGAAAACTATATCAATTGACCCAACTTAATCTGAAGATGAAAAGAAATTATGTGAAAGAAGATACTTAAGCAAACATGGAAAAGTATATAAAGATTTAAAATTCTTTAAAACTAAAGACATAAAATATCAAGATATAAAATTCATGGGTGATTATATAGTCTTTAAGTAGGATACTTTATTTCAAAAAGAAATTAACTGGCATAAATTCTAAGCTCAGTGGCATACAGGGCCAGTTCCTCTGGCTCATAAGAATTGATTGTGTGCATCTGTCCTCAACTCTGTGTTCAGTAATGTCACATTGTCAGCTTGAACTAAGCCCTGGCGGGGAGGGGGGGGGTCGGTGTTTACACCGTGAAAATCAGCAAATGTTATAAAAGTGCTTTAAGGACTATAGCACAGAAGAAAGAAAACCAAGCAAGCAAGGAGTCACACAAAATTGCAAGAAAAGAAATTAGTGTTTGGGGAAGCTGTGGAAGTTAAATTTCCAGGGGAGAGTACTACAGTTGGTGGAGCTACATAAAGAAAAAGATCTAAACCGCTGCAGAGAGAGGGGTCTCAGAGTTGTTTGCTCAACAAGTGGTACATGTAGAGGGTGAAACTCCATGACACTGAGCAAAGAACAAGAAAGGGGAGCTATAAGATAAACAACTCCCAAAGCTCTAACTGGTGGGAATGTAGAGACTAAACATCTAAGGCATTCAGCTGAGAAACCAAAAATAACAAACTACAGAAATAGAGGTTAACCAGCCTAGGATAAACTATATTTTACACCTGTCTAACACAGCTTATCATAATTTAACTGTCTGCCAAAACATACTTCAACAATCTTAAAAACAATAAAATCCAAATGCAGCAGTGTAACACTGATAATCATCTAATCAAAATTATTGGATGTGCAAAGAAACAGGAAAATCACACCCATCAGGAGAAAAATCAGATAACATAAACAGATACTGAAGTGGCAGCATTGATGGCCTGTGTAGACAAAGATTTTAAAACAATTATTGTAAATATATGGTCATAGTTACAAAGGAAAATATATTTGTCAAAATTATTAGACTGCACACTTAGAATAGGTGTTCTTTTAGATGTAAATTCTTTATCCAAAAAATTGATTTTTTAAATGTGATACTGAATATTTTTAATTTTTAGATTAACAATAATTAATTTTACATGTTTAATGAGTTCTCTTTGGAGCAATACTTGTTGTTTCTTAAAAAGAGGCATTTCTTATAGAAAATGATTTACAAATATAAGTTACTTTCCACAAATATAATATACATGTAATATTCTCTCTTCCATAATTTTTTGTTAGCAAATCTTAACATCTTTCCACTTTTAAATATAGTTCATTAACATTCATGAAAGCTAAATGAATGACATGTTTTTGTGATAGCCGACATTGAAAAAAATCCATCATTAGGCAAAAGAGATTTGATATAATCCCATACATAAATGAGAAGATGTAGCATGCATTAGGGGGCTCCTCAGGTGGTACAGTGCTAAAGAATCTGCCTACCAACACAAAAGATGCAAAAGATGCACGTTCGATCCCTGGGTGGTAAAGGTGCCCTGGAAGAGGAAATGGCAACACACTCCAGTATTCTTGCCTGAAAAATTCATTGGACACAGAAGTCTGGTGGCCTACAGTCCATGGGGTTGCAAAGAGTCAGACGTGACTGAGCAACTAAGCATACACACACACACAGCATGCATTAGATGACTTATTTTTGTACAAACAAAACGTTGAAAATATTTCAGTATAGATTTAATTCTAGTATACTTTACAGAGAATCTTGTATTAAGACTTATTCGGTTATACATTAGAATATATTTTTTTTAAAGGGAAAATTATAATAATGATTAAATCTACAATCATTTTCAACAATTGTGCCTGATGTCATACCTCATGGCAATATAGAAAATAAAAACAATAGTTCCTAACTACGTGAGTTTACAGTCTAAGTGGGAAGACAAGACATATTCCAGAACTGATATATCCCAGAGATATAGACATATGACAGTGCTAATAAAATCACAGAACAAGTTATAATTTCTTTTTCTGAACTGCAAAGCATGATTTTCTTCATGGTTCATTTGGCAATTAACCATGCAATGCCTTGTTAAATAGATAAGTCTTTTCCACTTATCACCCTTTGTTTTGAACTATTACTACATCAAATACTATAATTGAACTTTTCATATATGTATAAAAATTCAGTTCATAGACTATATTTTATGGTAAGCAATATAGTGTGGTGTGAAAAAATTCTACATAACTGATTTAGAGAAACTGAGTTTTAATCTTCGCTTTTCCACTATTGAAACTTCCTTGTACCTTCAAAAGTTATGTCTTATAATAATTCACAATATATGGATTGGTGATTTTTCCAAGGTATGTATGTAATCAATATGTATATGATTAATTAATTTTTTAGTTTATTGTGTCAAAAATAGAAATTAATAGTGATGGAGAACAGAAAAATAGAGATTAGTGTGTTTGTAAATGCTAGGTTAAATGAATCTCTTTGTTTTTCAAAAGAGGAAACAGTAGCTCCTAAATAACATTAACCCTCAAAATGTTGTAACAGAGATATTCTATCTACTTTATAATCCCAATATTATATAAATTTATACCTGAAAATGGCTATAAACATTTCAAACAAATGAAAACCATAACAAGGATAACAAGGATAATTTCCATTTTATGTTTCACATTGTAGAGTTTATGTAACTTTTGAAGAAAAAAACTCAAAGGATACAAAGTCTTGCAAGTATCTATTCATTAATGATGATAAGAACAATCACAAGTTTCATTTCTTGGGAAAATATTGGGTACAAAGCACTGTGTGGAGATCAAACCAGTCCATCCTGAAGGACATCAGTCCTGGGTGTTCACTGGAAGGACTGATGCTGAAGCTGAAACTCCAGTACTTTGGCCACCTCATGCGAAGAGTTGACTCATTGGAAAATACCCTGATGCTGGGAGGGCTTGGGGGCAGGAGGAGAAGGGGACAACAGAGGATGAGATGACTGGATGGCATCACCGACTTGATGGACATGAGTTTGAGTAAACTCCGGGAGTTGGTGACGGACAGGGAGGCTTGGCGTGCTGACATTCATGGGGTCACAAAGAGTCGGACACGACTGAGCGACTCAACTGAACTGAACTGAAGCACTGCATAAGTTTTTTTGTTTCATTTATTATTTACAGTAACACTATTAGCCTTATCTCATAAGGGACAAAATTGATATCCAAAAAAACTAAACAACTGTCATATGCTCATATAGTTTTGTTTATTTTTAAGGCAGAAGTATAACTTAAAATTAGATGTGAGATATTTGACTGCATCAGATTGCCTCCTGAGATTATCAAATATGATAACTCATTTAGTATTATTGAACTAAATATTTAAAATTCTAAAGATAAATATAGGTAAGGTAATACTTAGAATGTATCAGAAATAAAACATGAAGTAAAATTTGCAATTCAATTAAGCATAAGTAAGGTCTATTAGGGAAAATGCTCTAATCAGATGTTCAGTGCCTGATATCATGGTATAATTGAAAAATTGATATAGTGTACACTATAAGTAATATGCATATATCTATTTTTAATTGATAGCAATAACTAAAAATTAGACATATCATGCAGAGAAATCCCATATTAATTTTAAAGTTAATGAACTATTTGTTAAACTTGTGTAACTCTTTGCTTAAATAATACACAACCTAGACCTTTTTATGGTTTTATACTTTTAATTTTACCAAAAGCAAAATATTATTAAAATCTTAATAATGTATAAACTGTCATATAGCTCATGTCAGAACCAGTATCAGATTACACGTGTCATAATCTTTTTTCATTGTTCAATAGCTAGGTCTTGTCTGACTCTTTGTGACCGCAAGGACTGCAGCACACCAGGCTTCCCTGTCCTTCACAATCTCCTGGAGGTTACTCAAATTCATGTCCATTGAGTCGGTGATGCTATTTAACCATCTCATTCTCTGCCACCTGCTTCTCCTTTCTTTGATAACAAGTATTTCTGCCACACCAATCTTGCATTCTGCTATGAGAGGTAAGGAATTATCATTGTATACTTATATGACATGTTCAGTTCTCAAAGCACTGGGAAATCAGATGGCTACTAGAATGGTCTTAGCAGTGTAAGCATCTTTGTATGTACCTATAGGAGTGAATTTAGGGATGAGGAAAATCTATCCTCTATAAAACACACCTTTTTGGTTTGCTTTGTTTAAAATCAATTATAGAGTAGAACTATTTAAGTATCCCAAAATATCGGCAGATTTGAAAAGAAATCAAACATAACTTTCAGAAATAAAATATGATATTTGAAAATAAAGGGGAAGTGTTAAACAACAAATTAGAACTAAAGAAATAATCAGAGTTGTAATAATAAACTTCAGAATTGAAGAAATTACATAGTTGGAATACAAAAAGCAAACAAGATAGATAAAATGGGAAAAAATGTTAAAGCAACAGAAGATGGAATGAAAAGATGTAAGATAACATTAAACAGAGACTAGGAGAGTGTAAAGAAAAGTCTGAAGAGTCTGTATTTGAAGAGATAATGACTGAAAAATGCTCAAATGGTGAGAGCAGTAGGAAAAAAAAAAACACACCCAAGCATGTTATGGTGAAGCTGTGGATGCAAAGTCAAAGGAGGAAGAGGTGAGGCAAGTCAAATCTAAAAATGAATACAAGCCATTCTGGTAACTGACTCCTCTACATCTATAATGAAAGCCATAAGACTATTTCAAAATATCTTCAAAGTACTGAAAGGAAATAATCACCAAAATATAGTTGTGTTTGAATAAACTGTCTTTCTGGAATGGATGCAAAACAAACCTATGCAAATATTATCTGTATATGATAATAATAATGTGAAAATTGCAGGTGTTTAAAAAAAATGCCAGAGAGGATATGGAACAAAAGAAATCCTCCTACACTGTTGAAAAGCTAAAAACAGAACAACCATATGACCCAGCAATCTCACTCCTGGCAATACACCTGGAGAAAACCATAATTCAAGATCCATTCATTCCAATGTTCACTGCGGCACTATTTACAATAGCCAGGACATGGAAGCAACCTAAATGTCTATCAACAGAGGAATGGATAAAGAGGTATACACATACAATGAAATATTACTCAGCCATAAAAAGGAACCAAATACTGCCATTTGCAGAGACATGGATAGACCTAGAAACTGTCATACAGAGAAAAGTAAGTCAGAAAGAGAACAACAAATATCATATGACATCGCTTATATGTGGGATCTAGAAAAATGGTTTTGATGAACTTATTTGCAAATAGAAACACAGCTGTAGAGAACAAACACATGGATACCAAGAGGGAAGAAGTGGTGGGATGAATTAGAAGGCCAGGACTGACATAGGTACACTAGTCTGTATAAAACAGATAACTAATGAGGACCCACCGTATAGCACAGTATACACGCTCTTCTCAGTGTGACCTAATGGGAAGGAAATCTAAAGGAAGTGGGGATATATGTATACATAACTGATTCATTTTCCTATACAGCACAAACTAAGACAACATTGTAAAGCAACTATATTCCAATAAAATTTTTTAATAAATTAAAAATTATTAATGGATATGCAAGTCAAAAATGAAAACAAGTAAACCAGAAAAAAAAAATGAAAATAACAAGTAAATCAGAAGATGATCATATCAGAGTGTTCTAAGATCCCAGTCCTAAATTTACCATTCAACTTTATACTTTAAATATATGTGGTAAATATCAAGAATAACCATAAAACTAGTCATTCCAAATCAGAGAAGTGAGAAGATAGCATATAAAACACATGGACACACAAACACACCCCAAATGCATCAATCCAACATGAACCAAGAAGGAAACAAAAAGGGTTCATTGAAAAAGTAGGACAAAGACAAAAAATACACAGTAAGATAAATAGCAAAATCAAAATAAATATAAATGTAATAATTCATCAGTTATACAAAAGAGAATATCTGATTGACTATTTTTATGACTTCAGCTACACTAAAATCTGAAACACTGACACCACAAATGCTGATAAGGATGTGATTAAGTAACAGGCATTCTCACTCGTTGCTAATGGGAATACAAAATGACAGTCACCTTACAAGACACTTGCACTTTTTTACAAAATTCAACAAACTCTTAAAATATGATCCAGGACTCACACTTTTTGGTAAATACCCAATGATTTGAAACCTTAAGTTCACACAAAAATCTACACACAAATGCATAGGGCAACTATAATATTAATTATCAGGCCTTAGAAACAATTAAAAAGTCCTTTGATAGGTGAAGGGATAAACAACTGTGTTTATTTAAACATAAAATGGAATATTAGTTAGCAATAGAGATGAGCTATCAAACCACAAAAAGACATGGAGGAATTTTAAATGAATAGTTCTAAATTAAAGAAGTCAATCTGAAAAAGTAACACACCACATGTTTCCAACTATGTGACATTCTGGAAAATGCAAAACTATGGAGACAGTAAAAAAGACTAATGGTTGCCAGTGATTCAGGAGAGGGGAAGGAGGGATAAAAAGGTAGAGCACAGTGGATATTTTAGGTCAGTGACACTATTCTGCATGATATGAGAGTGGTGGATACTTGTCATTATAGATTTATCAAAATTCAAAGAATGAACAACACAAAGTGCACCCTAAAGTAATATAAACTTTAGTTGATAATAACATATGTATCAGTATTGACTCTTCAGTTGTAACAAAGGCACCACACTAATGTGAGATTAGTGGAGGAAACTGGAGATAGGAAAAATAAATAAATATATGGAACTTCTCTGTACTTTCCACTGAAGTTTTTCATAAAACTACAACTGCTAGAAAAAAATCTATTACATTTTTTAAAAGAGAAAAAATATGCAATTTTATATGAAAAAATACAACTAAATATAGACAAATGTAAAGCACACAGATTTTGAAATTCTAGGTGAAAACACATGACAAAAGAAATGCAAAGCAAATATGAACCAAAGAAAATCTGGAATAGTCAAATACATTTCAGATAAAATAAAACTAGATTATTACTAGGGTTAGGATGGCAATTTCATTATTATAAAACATTCAGGTCACTAGAAATATATAAAATATATAATCCTAAATTATATGCACATTGCACATACTTTAAAAGCCCCCAAATGTATAAAATACAAAATGAGAAAAATAAAAGGAGAAATTTGCAAATTAATAGCATTGAGAGATACTGATACAACTCTTTCAAGTACTGATAGGTTAATTAGACAAAATTAATAGAGAATTTATAGCAATAAAATTAACAGACTTAATTAAATGACTTTCATTAGACTCTGCAGTCATCTATAGCCATACCACCCTGAAAGTGCCCCATCTCATCTGATCTCGAAAGCTAAGCAGGGTCAGGCCTGGTTAGTACTTGGATGGGAGACACTGCAGTCAACAATACTCATCTCCTCAAGCACAGGCAGAACGTTAACAAATATTGACCGTATTTTAGGACAAAAAATAAGTTTCAAGAAATTTCAAAACATAGATCACCTTCACTAATCACAATGCAATTAAATTACATTTGTAAAAAAACAAATGAAAGCATATATTTTAAAAACACACAGTTGAATAACTCTTGGGTCAGAAAATAAACAAGTCATAATGGAAATGCTAAAATGGTTAGAACTGACAAAAATTAAAATAATATTACATATAATAGCTTGCAGAGCATAATAAACTCAATGTCCAGCAGGATATTTATAAGCTTAAATGCTTATATTAGTCTTATGTAAATTTTAGTTAGTTGAGGTTGCATAAATTAATCCAAATAAAACTTTTGAATCATCACAAAAAAGGTTCTCAAATTATTTGGAAATATAACTTTTTTCATAAAATTAGTGTGTCTTAATTTTTATCTATCATGAAATTTCTGAGTAAATGCTAAACTTTGTTACTGAAATTTTTCTTTTAAAATACTTGTGATATTGTCAAAAATATTTTTCATATACTTACAAAAAACTGGGAAAAAGGGATAATAAGCATGCTAAATTTATACTTAATAGTACCAGAAAAAAAATTTTGTAACTTAAGCAATTGTAAACAAGAAATTAATGTTGAAATAGAGAAAATAAAAAGACTCAATATACAGATGACTTAATGTAGAAAATTCAGTGGAAAACCAAGAAAATTAGCAGAATCATTTTAGCTAAAACAACATATTAGCTTTAAATGTCACTTAAATCTGCTTTGAAACTGCCAATTCATTATAAAAATCAAATTGCTGTTATATCTTAAAATATAGTTATCCAGAAATATGACTTTGTGTTTATGTGTGAAATTTGACTATATCTGAAAACACACTTTAGAATTCCCAACTAGAGTCAGAAGGGTCAGATGGTGAATCTTTACAGTGCATACTCTAAAACTACTTCTATATCACTACTGATGTATTTTTTATTTTTAAATATATCAAATTATATAGGAGGTCTACTTCTATCCTTAAAACTCAGTCTCCAGTTGCCAAATAAAATGGCATGTTCCTAAGATCATTGCTTCTCCTGGCTCAGCTACAGTAGGCATTATTTATATAGACTATTTTAATATATTATTTATACAGACTACAATTAAAATAGGACCCCAGGAGCAGGGTAATATTGAGACTCTATTAGTAGACAGCTATGCAAAAGCACTGCAAATACATTACTATTTCAAAATTATAAATAAATTTGAAGCTTACAGATAAGATTTAACATTATAGTTCCAGCCAAGTCTAGATAATTTATACCCTACTCTGATTTTTTCTTATATTTAACATATTATTTTTAAATGACTTTTGCTTTAAATTAACACTTCAAAACCTCTTAGACTCTACTATTTCAAGCGATCCAAAAATAGCACTATTTCAGTACTACAACTCTAAGGCTACTGGTATTCTAAATTACACACTAATTAATATTTTTCTTGCACACTCTCAAAGCATGAAACTTGTATGAATAGATTTAATCATAAAACTTCAAGTACTGGTACTTAAAAATGTATCCTCATGTAATGTCTAAGAGCTCATCTAAGTAGAGAACGATAAATGCAATTTGTTAAATATGGTACTGAAATTACAAAGATACAGTTCCAAAAGATAAAAGTCCAGTTGTCAACATACAATATTCAATAAAATGCATCTTTTAAAATAATTTAGTAGGCATCTTTTAAAATCAAAAATTCAGTTACAGAACTTATTTTCCATGTAGCTCTAGAAAAAAATATTTTCAAAATAGAATTAAAGAATTTTCAAAAAGTGCCAAAGAAGTTTTAAATAAAATATATGTCCCAAAACACACTTAAAGAGCTAGACTTTAATTCCAATTAACTGAAAAGAAAAATGCCAGTACAGGATATATAAAGTACTAAATGAAATAATACAGCTGCACCATAATTCTCCTTCAAGAGTGATTGAACACATTTTCTATCAAAATGATCACTCATCTTCCGTGGAAATGGCAAATTGCTTTATTTTATTCTGTCAGAGGGTATTCTTTAAAATAGTGCTGTTTGGGACCTTCTATCTCAATCATGGCTTGAGCAAGGACAAAGAGATATTCTTCTGTGTTCTAGACCAGATTGGTACATGAAAGTGGACCAGGAGACCCAAAAAATAAATAAATAAAAATTACTATTTGCCAAGTAGCCTCTAAGTACTCTGAGACAGAGAGACACAGAGAGAGAGAGAGAGTCAGCCAGAGAAAGGGCCACAACTGCTAGAGCAAGGCAGAAACTAATGTTCTAAAGAGGAGGGATAAAGTCTCCAACAGCAAAAGTCAGGCCCCAGGTGAACTAAAAACACCAAATGCAATTACAAAACCATCAATGAAAATATTAAAAGGAAGAAAGTGTTTAATAACTATGTTTCTAAAGTGTTGAGTGACAGAATGAGTGAATTGCTCCATGTTCATACAACTATTACCTGTCTAACATTTATTGAGCAACTCCTATTTATGGAGCCACAGTTTCCTACTGAAAAATGTCAGTATCTGCCTTCAAAGAATATCCTATGGAGTAGCTAGAAGAACTATTTATATTTGATTTCTTTGATGTGTTAGCTGTACAGACATTTACAAATTAATTATTCTCTCTGAGTTATTGTGCCCTCCTCTGTTAAATGCAGATTAAATACTTGTCCTGTCATCATTCATATCTACTGTCATTAAGGCCACACGATTCATAATTCAACTTCTCTCTTTGACTTTCCAACATGTAAGACACAACTTTATATTTAGATGTGGAAATTATGTAAGAAGGAAAAATTTAAAGAGAAATAACCTAAGTGTAATAGAAGCTTCTGAACTTCATCTATAATAAATCACCACTGGGGGCTAGAGGAAAAAGTAATTTAAAAGAATCCCATTGATCTGTATAGATTAATGGTAACGATAATCCTGTATGCAAGACAGCAAAAGAGACACAGATGTATAGAACAGTCTTTTGGACTCTGTGGGAGAGAGCAAGGGTGGGATGATTTGGGAGAATGGCACTGAAACATGTATATTATCATATGTGAAAGGAATCGCCAGTCCAGATTCGATGCATGAGACAGGGTGCTCAGGGCTGGTGCACTGGGATGACCCTGAGGGATGGGATGGGGAGGGAGGTGGGAGGGGGGTTCAGGATGGGGAACACATGTACACCCGTAGCGGATTCAAGTCAATGTATGGCAAAACCAATACAATATTATAAAGTAATTAGCCTCCAATTAAAATAAATAAATTTATATTAAAAAAAGAAAAGAAAAAAATCTATTTAAAGCTCCGATTCTAACAGAGAATTAGAGATTGTTTTTCATACTATCTAGCATATCTCACTATTTAAGAGAGAAGAAAATTGAGATTTAGAAAGGTAAAGGTGATTTTCTCAAAGACATAATGTGTTAGTGGTAGAGATAGAATGTGGGTTTCAGGAAGGTTCCTGACATTCCCGGAACTGATAAAAGGCTCCCTGTGCCTAGACAGTTTGTAGAAGTAATATAGGGATGGCTGAATTCCTGCTTTTCTTCTATAATTTTAGTACATGCTAGGCAGGAGGAGCCTACATGACCATTTCCCCTAAAACCCTGGGTACTGAGCTTCTAAGAAGGTTCACTGGTTGACAACATTTCACATTTGTCACAACTCATCATGGAAGAATCACTGCTTTCCTGTGTGCTGACTACACTGGGAGAGAACTCCGGAAGCTTGTGTCTGGTTTCTCTCAGATATCAATCCATGTTTTTCCTTAAAAAGAATAAATGAAAGTGTCAGTCTGTCAGTTGTGTCAGGCTCTTTGCAACCCCATGGACTGTAGACTGCAGGCTCTTCCATCCATGGGATTCTCCAGGCAAGAGTAGTAGAGTGGGTAGTCATTCCCTTCTCCAGACCCAGGGACCTAACCCAGGTCTTCCACATCGCAGGCAAATTCTTTACCATCTGAGCCACCAGTGTTTTCTTAAACTGTAATAAATCATAGCCATTCATCTGACCACATGCTGAGTCTTCTGTGTCCTTCTTAGAGAATCGTCAAACCTTGTGGTGATATTGAGGTCCTTCTGACAAAGGAATATTTTTAAAAGAAATACAAAAATGCTTCACTTTTTTATGTACTAGCTCTCCCACCAATAGAGATACAAACTCCTCCAGACTCGTACACCATGACATAAGAAACCAGCTAGTGGGAAAAAAAAAAAAAAGAAACCAGCTAGTTGAATAGATGAAACTATTTCTCCATAGGAAAATATGAAAAATGAGCAAAAAATCTATGATATATTTACTAAAAACCTAGTGAAGAAGTACATCTTAAAGGATTCTACTGTAATTTGTTTTTTAAAAATCAAGAAAGTGATCCTCAGAGTTTAAAAAGATACTCCACATTTTAACAGAGAAATCTTTCTTATAATGTTAATCAAAGATAAGGATAACATTAATAGAAATGAGATATTAAAAAAATTCATGAGATATTGCATGAGATGAAACCCCTGAAAAAAAGCTAAATGTCCTATATTCACAATGGGAATATTCATAGTAGCCTAAAAATAAATTTGCATTTTTGAAAAACCAATACACAAGGTTTATTTTGCTGGTAGGTCTATGATTTCAAGAAGGTCATGATTAAGAAATCTGAGTCTCTATTGAGGGGGTTAAAAAGGCCAAAACACAATATAATTTATAACATGTTTTGAACATAATTATTAAATCTTATTGTTTTCTTTGGCTGCTCTGCATAGCTTTTGAAATCTTAGTTCCCCAACCAGGGCTTGAATCTGCACCTTTGGCAGTGAAAGTGTGGAGTCCTAACTACTGGACTGCCAGGGGATTTCTATTGTTATTAATATCTTAAGAAACATAAAAATATGTGACATCAGAGATTGTTTTATAATGTAACTACAGATTGTTATGGAATCAAGATACATTTCTATACCATACATTTTGTAATCCATAAAAATTATTCAATTTATGGATCTTTTCTTTTTAAAAACACATACTCTAAAAAAGGGAGTTTCACAAATATCATACCTTTTTTAATGTAAATTATTTCTTGAGGAAAAAATCACACAACTCTATAGTGGTTTCTTATACATTAAGAGAGATAACATTCGGATTTAAAAGCCAGATTAATATTTTCTAAAATTGCTACTTCTTTATTTTCTTAACCAAGAGAATGCATTCTTTTTTATTTTAGAAATGACAATGTTTTTACAATGAAAAAGAGCAAGAATGTTATCTATTTTTCCAATGATATTAAATATTCAAATAGGAAATGTTAATATTGAATGGTAAGGAGAAAAAAAAAACACAAATGTGATACATACTTTCTAACTATGTGAGAAAATTCAGCATCAGTCTCCTAATATATTCAGAATATTTTTTTAATAAAAGGATAAAACATAACAGCAGAGAGAAAACTCTTGGAGATTGTGAATCATTCCACTTTATTCTAAGGGACCTTTAACCTCAATTGCAAAAGAGATTCCTTTTCCTGACATCTGAACTGAAATTGCTCATAATTCCACATGGAATGCAATCACCTATCACCTTAAATTTGTATTATATAAATAGGAAACCTTATATAACTACAGTTGCCTGATGACAGAGAAGATAAGCTATTCAAAATAAAAGTGTGATATAGGAAAGACAAAAAAAAAAAAGTTATGTGAAGAGCTGTGAAGAAGCCTACAGTGGCTTGGGCTTAAATAAGACAAGGCAGGAACTACCTCTGGTTCCTTTTGTCTCTTGAGCTTCTTCATCAACCACGAAAGTCAATCCTTTCCTCAAGAAATCTCCTTTTCAACCATATTGAATTATAGTATTCAATCACAGTATAGTTTTTTTTTTTTTTTTAAAGAAGGTTGGTATGCTCACTGGTTAAGATAACAAGCTTTGAAGCCATAGATACTTAGCCTTAAATCTTGTGTCTAAGTCTCAGCTTCTTTATCTGTAAAAGATATTCACCAGATATTAACTAAATGAGAAAACTATGATAGATGTGATGCCCTTTTATTTATAGATAGAAAGGCTAAATAAGTATGAGTGGCAAAAGAATGGGTGATTTTTCTTGATTTTTTTCCCCCTCTGGGGAAAATATAAATATTTTAAGAATAATTATAAAATATGTAAAATATACTGTGGCAATTACATCAACTGTAAAATATCATGAATTACATTGGTTCAGATTATTTTAAGGCATAAAGATTTCCATTGTGCATGTAAAATACAGCATAGAGAATACTATTAGCTAAATTAAGATGAATAAATTTATCAGTTTTCATTGCATTTGAGGACAGAAAATTGCCTAACATTCATCTGAGGGCCACATCTTCAAATGAAAAACAAAAAATCACCCATTACTAACAAGAATGTACCTAGAAAGCCCAGAGTGCTTGTTTCCTGAATTAATCACAAGAAATGGAAAATGAGTAATCCCAAACCACATACACTCAAATTTTTCAGGAACAGATGAAAGTAAAGGAAGAATTTATCTTTTTCTTAATGTGCTACTTAAAGTATTATGGAGCTAAGTGTTCTAGATGAAGATAAATACATCAAATTCAAGGATATTATTAGAATTCATTAAACCTAATTCCCACCTAAACATAAGTGGAATGAATTAAGATACAGAACTAAGTTTTTCATTTTCTAAACTTAATGAATACATAAGTATTTCCAGTAAGCATCAATATGCAATTATCTTGCTTAATTATTTTTTTCTTATCATAAATTTTGGCACCTTGCAGTGTGCACTCATTATAGTCCATAATGCATTTAAGAACAAAAATGCAGTTTTTTACAGCTTTACAGTCTAAGAAAATACAGTCACTTCTAGTTTTCTTCCACATAAACCATTATACCTTCTAGGAGTTTCACTGACCACATAAGTAACCTAGATTTCTTCTACATCATACTCAACTTAGGTTTTCAATTATTATAATGCTAGACATATCACAGGCTCCCATAGTAGCTCAGCTGGTGAAAAATCTGCCTGCAATGCAGGAGACCCGGTTCAATTCTTGGGTCAGGAAGATTCCCTGGAGAAGGGTTAGGCCACCCACTCCAGTATTCTCAGGCTTCCCTGGTGGCTCAGCTGGTAAAGAATCTGCCCACAATGCAGGAGACCTGGGTTTGATACCTGGGTTGGGAAGACTCCCTGGAGAAGGGAAAAGCTATCCACTCCAGTATTCTGGTCTCGAGAATTCCATGGACTGTATAGACCATGTGGTCACAAAGAGTTGGAACTGTGTGACTTTCATTTTATTTTTGACATATCACATCTTCCATTGTGATCATTTAAATGCAATTCTGTCTCCCCCTCAGAAGCACACACAAGTTTTAAAATCTTCTAAAGGCAAGGAAATTGCCTTGTTTATTTTTGTACTTCTAACAGTATATACTCTAAACATAATACTCAGTAAATGCTGAATAAACTAGATTTGGGGAAATTCATGTAAAACATATACTTGGAGACACAACATTCTGCTATTTACAAAAGCATCACCTTCAGCAAAACATAGCTTCTTAGCATGTCAGGATCATCACCTGTAACGTATGTATGCTAGCTACCCACTTGGTCCCCACATGTGTTACAGTAAGTTAAAGTTTGTGAAGACACTAGGGGATAGAAATCCCGGTGTAATATATCTAGTGCCAACAGCTCCTTACAACATTGATTTTTAGTATAAACTTGAATATGACTCCACTAGAAAATTTTTTATCTATACATCCATTTAAAACTTTTAAGTCAAATAAATGTCTGTCATCTGGAATGTGAAGTTAGTAATTATTAATTTTAAAAACTGATATTTTATTGTACAAAGAGCAGAGATTTGGAAGTTACAAGATTAGGCTCACATTTTTACTCCATCATTTACTAACCACATCAGTTAACCTCCCATATAAGCTGTATATAGGACATGCTAAGAATAATAAGATGCCCCTGAGTGCTTTAGAAAAGATTAAATATGTTGTATAACAAAGTGCTCTACCAAACTAAAAGGCATTCCAAAATTTTACATTATTAACTTTTACGTATTATTAGTAAATAACTGCAAGTTATCACTAATCATAATAGCCTTCACTAATAGAATGGCTACAGGCTTCCCTGGTAGCTCAGCTGGTAAAGAATCCTTCTGCAATGGAGGAGACCCAGGTTCGATTCCTGGGTTGAGAAGATCCGCTGGAGAAGGGATAGGCTATCCACTCCAGTATTCTTGGGCTTCTCTGGTGGTTCAGAAGATAAAGAATCTGTCTACAATATGGGAGACCTGGGTTTGATCCCTGGGTTGGGAAGATGCCCTGGAGAAGGGCATGACAACCTACTCTAGTATTCTTGCCTGGAGATTCCCATGGACAGAGGAGCCGGGAGTACTACAATTTATGGGGTCACAAAGTGTTAGACATGACTGATCAAGCACAGTATAGTGGCTACTATGTGCAAGGCACTAGGATGTTTTCTGTATTTTTTTTTTAATTAATTTATTTTTTTTTTTTTTGAGGCTAATTACTTCACAACATTTCAGTGGGTTTTGTCATACATTGATATGAATCAGCCATAGAGTTACACGTATTCCCCATCCCGATCCCCCCTCCCACCTCCCCCCCCACCCGACTCCTCTGGGTCCTCCCAGTGCACCAGGCCCGAGCACTCGTCTCATGCATCTCACCTGGGCTAGTGATCTGTTTCACCATAGATAATATACATGCTGTTCTTTCGAAACATCCCACCCTCACCTTCTCTGTATGTTTTTCATAACCTTTAAAACAACTATAAAAGATGAATAGTATTGTTCTCACTTGAGATAGGAGAAAAATAAGACTCAAGATACTTTAGGAACTTATCCAAGTATACCCAAGGTAGTAGTGACAGAATTTGAACCAAGGACCATGGATGCTAAATCCTAATGTTTTTCCACCACACCAGACTTAAACAGAGTTCAGGCATCTCTCCCATTAAATGTCAGTATTACAGAAATCAGACTTAAAAAGCTAATCCTTTTTTCCTATTGCAATGAATAGGAAATAGTACTTGTTACATAGGAGCCTGGTGGGCTGCAGTCCATGGGGTCGCTAAGAGTCGGACAGGACTGAGCAGCTTCACTTTCACTTTTCACTTTCATGCACTGGAGAAGGAAATGGCAACCCACTCCAGTGTTCTTGCCTGGAGAATCCCATGGACAGAGCAGCCTGGTGGGCTGCCGTCTATGGGGTCACACAGAGTCAAACATGACTGAAGCGACTTAGCAGCAGCAGCAACAGCTCCAACATGACAAGTTTTATAAATCTAAGTGAATTAGATTAAAAATCTAAGTGATAAACTATCATACTAGGATATAAACTGCTGAAAACATTGTTTGGTGATCATCAAGTGATTAACATGTTAGTTGGCAGATGGCAGATTTAGATGCAACTGCATGGCCTCCCAGCATCGCCACACTCAAGTTCATCACTAAGGCTGATATGGAATGTTTTCTGCAGAGGCTATACCTGATCCTGACACCCTAACAACTATATCTAGTCTCTACTCAAACATTACTTTTATTAAAAATCATGCACTGAATTTAGATAAATATTTTTTTCTATATAAACATTAGCTGAAAAACTTATTTGAGGACTGTGTATAAAAACCCATAATGTCTGGTGGGCTTCCTTCGAGGCGCCGTGGTAAAAAATCCACTTCCCAGTGCAGGGGACATGGGCTCTGTCCTTGATCCTGGAAGATCCCACGTGCCGGAAGCAACTAAGCCCGTTCATCACAACTACTGAGCCAGCGCTCTAGAGTCTGTGAGCCACAACTACTGAGCCCACATGCCCAGAGTCCATGCTGCACAACAAAAGAAGCCACCACAGTAAGAAGCCCACACACCACAGTGAAGAGCAGCCCCTGCTCACTGCCGCCAGAGAAAGCCTAGGCACAGCAACAAAGACCCAGGACAGCCATAAATAAATAAATACATCTTTTTAGTGTAGGTATGGAGGCTTTTGGATGGTCTCTTATTACTTAAAGTTCCATGTAGTCAGGAGTTTTCTGGTGTTCTTAGGTTTTGGGCTTAAGTCTCCTGCCTCTGGATTTCAGTTTTATTCTTCCAGTAGTCTCAGGACTTCTCCAACTATACAGCACTCCTTTCGAAGACAATGGGTTGCTTTTCTGGGTGCCTGATGACCTCAGCTAGCGATCAGAAGCTATTTTGTGAAGTTTGCTCTGCGTTCAGTTATTCTTTTGATGCATTTGTAAGAGAGAAAGTGGTCTCCCCGTCCTATTCCTCCGCCATCTTGGCTCCTCTTCTAAATAAATCTTTTTTAAAAAAATCCACATGGTCTGAGAATACCAGCCACACATTATCCATTAACCATACATTAGCCATTAACTGTATGTTATCCTGGGAGATGTTTTATAAGGAGCACCTTATATATCAGACATCAGTGCAAAAAGTTGGTGCATTATTATCATTAAATAATGCATAGACAGAAAACTGAATGAACTCGTTTCTGTTTAAAGTCAAGGACAGATGGAAAACATTTACACTGACATTTTGGCAAAAATGAAGAAAGTATGTAATTGTAAAACACACATATGCTGGAGAGTCCTTTATTATTCAAGTCGTGGTTCTTATAAGCAATCCAAAGTTAATAGATAAAAATATAGAGAACTAAACAATATTCATCTTATCATATACATTTCATGATTTTTTAAATTGCTGTAAAGTATGTATTGGATTCTTTGCTTACTTAAGGGAAAAAGCGAATGTCTGCCCCAGAAAGAGGAACAACCCAGTAAAATTTCCTTTTTAAATAAAATATTCAATTGGACACATGGTAACTAAGCATATTGTAAATACTTCCTAAACCTCACAATTAAAGACTTAGTTGAATCTCTGCCTTTATCCTGAATAACAGAGATCAATGGTTCAAAAGAGAAAGACCTTCAATGCTTTATTGTATTCTTTACATAAACTAAATTTTGTTTAAATTATCCTTTCTTTTCCTGTATGCAGAAAAAAAAAGAAAAATTGTCTTCTTAACAAATGGAAAAGGTATTTTAGCCAATAGAAAACAAGTCAGAGGCTATCATTTAATCCTCTGTGTTGCAGGATGAGTTAATCCTCTGTGTTGCAGGATGAGACCATTAGAAAACTTTTTCTTTTTTTGAAATGTAGACAAACTAAACCTGGGGGCCGAATCAGAACTTTAAAATGATTACAAAAGGGGAAAACAGAGCCACATCTAGGATTTGGGGACAGGAGGAACCAAAGTGTGTGACAATTCTGAGGCAGATGGGAAGCTGTAATTAAGAAAGGCATTCCCCCCAGGTAGTGAGGCCGCTTATTCCCTCAGCCTCATTTCAGTGTAGGAACTGGCAAAGTTATCTAAGTCAAACCTAAAATAGTGAAGTTAAAAGCATCCTTTCCACATTGTAAACTAACAAACATGATAATTATTAATTCAGTTAGACCAAATGTAAGATTCTCTCATCTGTTAGGGGAAGTGTCAAAATTAGAAAAATCTGTGTCATTTAATTTGCCACACTTCGTAAATGAAGCCGTCTTGAAGATACTCCTTGCCTCTGACCTTAAGCACTATTTTTACTTTGCTGCATAATAGCAGCAACCTTCCAAACTTCCTTCTGTTCATACCAGTCAATACCAGCCAATATACTTTATAATTCCATCTTTTAGTAGAGTAAGCAAGCTTTTAGCTCTTGGTTGCTTACTGAATGTTTGCATAGTGATCATAGAAAAAATAAAATACAGGTTGCAAGTTCTCTTGAATATTCAGGAACAGAGTATCTATCACCCACCCTTATGAGAATTAATTATTTAATGTGGCCAAAATATCTGTGCTTTGCAATTTTAAAAAACATCTATTTTAAAATAATCATTAAAATTATCTACAGAACTGGTAATGCTGCTTATGTAATTTCCATTCTAGAAATCAGTATAGCTGAAATTCATCAAAGTGTCAGTATGGTCAGCCCCTGTATCTGTTGGATGCCCATAGATAGGGAAAGTGAGGTATTATGCCATTTTATATACAGGATTTCAGCATCTGTGGATTTTGGTATTCATGAGAGTTTCTGGATCCCAAGGAAACCAAGGGACAACTAGAATACCTTGATGCCACCCATTTCACTCCTCTTCAACATTATAGCTTCCTTAATTCTTACTTCCTAAAGATTTTTATAGATAGTACAAAGGGAGCCCAGGTGTTTAAAATCACTGCAATTAGTAAATAAATTACATGAAATGACTGTTTACCTAGAAAACTGCCTAAAAGCTAGGCCAGTATTAATTACAGGTTATCAGGATGGTTTTTCACATTATAATTTATTCATAAAATCCAGTTAACACATATTTAACTTTTTTCATATATAACTTTTGTCACTAGGAAATCTTTAAAGATTTTTACAAGATATTTCAGAAACTAGTTCCAATTGGTATATGAATAATATTTAGAGATGAACTGTAAATAAAAATGCACAATTTAAAATGTACATTAGTGACTTAAATAAATCATACATATAAGAATGCAATGATGAGTGTTTAAGGTATAAAATATGAGAGAATGGTGTTAGGAAATAGAAGAAATGGGGTGATAATATGACAGGAATCGGCCCTTTTAGGAAGCCCTTAATAACAATACAGGGCAGACAAGAGCCCAATTCTGTCCCATTAGTACTATTCGCAGATAGTTATATGAAGGCAGCGGAGAACCAAAGAACCCTTAGACTCACTTACTCTCCACAGCAAAGAGCATTCAAGTATTTTTAAAGACACATACTTTTTTATTATTAAAATAATATGTAACTATTTTAGGAAATTTGGAAATTACAGAATAGCATCAATGAGAAAATATAACTTGCCTATAATCCCAGATGCTAGAGGAAAATACAGCTTGCGGTTTGGCATACTTTCTTTCAGTCTTTTTTCTATGCAAATGTACAAGAATTTTAACCTACTTTGCACTGCACTGTGAGTACAGTTTGGCATTTGGCTTTTTCACTTAACACACCAGATATTTCTTATTTTAAACGCCCTTTAAAAACACCATGTTTAACAGGTACATAATAACTCCATCATATTCTACTGCTGCTAAGTCACTTCTCTCGTGTCCGACTCTGTGCGACCCTATCCCTGGGATTCTCCAGGCAAGAACACTGGAGTGGGTTTCCATTTCCTTCTTCAAGGCATGAAAGTGAAAAGTGAAAGTGAAGTTGCTCAGGCGTGTCCAACTCTTCGCGACCCCATGGACTTCAGCCTACCAGGCTCCTCTGTCCATGGGATTTTCCAGGCAAGAGTACTGCAGTGGGGTGCCATTGCCTACTCTGAACTCCATCATATAGTCGTATCCTAATTTTTTTAAAAGTCCTGCCATTGTAGGAATTTTGGTTGTTTCTAACTTTAAGTTTGCATATTTAACAATGAACATCATAATTTTGAATATTTACTTGTAGTTTTATCTACACCTCTGTTTTTCTTCTGTGGGAGAGAGTTCTAAAATCAGTTGTGTAGGTCAGAGGATTTTTTAGGCTTTTTAAAGATATTGATATATATCACCAAATTGATATATATTAAAGGCTATTTATATATTACCAAACTTTTCAAGGCTATTGATATATATTACATTACCAAATTATTTTCTCAGAAGGTTATACATATTTTTATTAAATTTTACAGTTTATAAAGGTGGTCCTCTTTCCACTTCTGGCTTTATGTTTCAAGAATATGGTAACATTACCAAAGTACCAACTGATGAAGCATTTAAATTGCTCTGTAAATTACTAGTCCAACATTCAGTTTAAATGCTATAAACTGAAAGCCTACAAGAGAACATTTCAAATGCATTTACACTTATGTTAAGCTGTCTTTACTTAACATAGGTGTGATTTTTCTTCACAAAATGCTACCATAATGCCACTTGACACAGAACTGTAGCTACAGAGGGAAAAAATTAGACAACGATGTCTTAGAATGCAAGATTTTGATTCACATAGACCTAATGAGATATGTAACCTTGGAAAACTAATTAGTCCCATTTGATTCTGTTTCTTCATCACTAAAATGGGGAAAATATCTACTTTTCTGGGTTGTTATAAAATGTACTATATGTAAGGAAATGGCAACCCACTCCAGCATTCTTGCCTGGTATATCCCATGGACAGAGGAGCCTTGCAGAGTCCATGGGTTCACAAGAGTCGGACATGACTTAATGACTAAACCACCACACACACATATAAAATCATCAGTTACTGACAATGAAAAGTCTTGCTCATCACCACCCTAGAGTGAAGCTCACCAAACCTCATCTAAGCATATACTTATCAGCTTTTACTGTTTATTCTTAAAATAGATGTATAGGGATTTTAAATATGTAAAGAATGCTTCCAACATAAAAACAGACAGCAAAAAAAAAAAAAAAAAAGAACCAGGAGGAAACAGACTGTGTAGCATGAGAAATATTTCAACAAAATAAAATTAATATAGTGCAGCATAAAACAGGAACAGAATATCATAAAATAGGAACAGTCACAGAATACAGTCCCTAAAAATTAAGAAAATAATAAAAAAGACAAAATCAAAGAAACCACCAGAGATGAAAAAAATGGAAAGTAACAGAAGAAAAAAAGTCAGAGAACTAATCCAGAATAGCCAGCATTGTTTTTCAATAGATATCATTGAAATAAAGAGGAAGGAAAATCACAGTAATATTACAATAAGAAAAATGCCAAACTGAAAATTCAGATTGAAAAGGCACATGCGTGCATGCATAGTTGCTTCAGTCATGTTCAACTCTTTGGGACCCTTCAGACTACAGCTCACTAGGCTCCTCTGTCCATGGGATTCTTCACACAAGAATACTGGAGTGGGTTGCCATTTCCACCTCCAGGGATCTTCCTGACCCAGGGGTCGAACCCACGTCTTTTATGTCTCCTACATTTACAGGGAGGTTCTTTACCACTAGAGGCACCTGAGAAGCCTTTGAAAAGGCACATAGATGTCCAGCAAAGAGATCAAAACTTTCTTAAGAAAAAAAGCACCTACTACTAGAGTAATAGCCCTCTGACTTCAGAAAGACTACTAGAAAGAAGAGGTTTCAGAACTCTGAGAGGAAGCAACCTATGATCATCCAAATCATCAGTCAAGCAGAAGGATAGAGTAAGACACATCTAGCTTATGAGGAGACAAAAAACTTTCCCAGGCACCATTTCTTAGAAAATCACTGGAGGCAGAAATTAGATGCAGGTACCACATCCTAATTGACCACTGCCTTCCTCAGTGATCAGTGCAAAGAAATAGAGGAAAACAATACAATGGAAAAGACTAGAGATCTCTTCAAGAAAGTCAGAGATACCAAGGGAACATTTCATACAAAGATGGGCACAATAAAGGACAGAAACAGCATGGACCTAATAGAAGCAGAAGTTATTAAGAAGAGGTGGCAAGAATACACAGAAGAACTATACAAAAAAGATGTCCATGACCAAGATGATCACGATGGTGTGTGATCACTCACCTAGAGCTAGAGGAAATCAAGTGGGCCTTAGAAAACATCACTAAGAACAAAGCTAGTGGAGGTCATGGAATTCCAGTTGAGCTATTTCAAATCCTAAAAGATGATGCTATGAAAGGGCTGCATTCAATATGCCAGCAAATTTGGAAAATTCAGCAGTGGCCACAGGACTGGAAAAGGTCAGTTTTCATTCTAATCCCACAAAAAAGGCAATGACAAAAGATGTTCAAACTACCACACAATTGCACTCATCTCACACGCTAGCAAAGTAATGCTCAAAATTCTCTAAGCCAGGCCTCAACAGTACATGAACCGTGAACTTCCAGATGTTCAAGTTGGATTTAGAAAAGGGAGAGGGACCTAGGTCAAATTGTCCCCATGCGCTGGATCACCAAAAAAGCAAGAGAGTTCCAGAAAAATATCTATTTTTGCTTTGTTGACTATGCCAAAGCCTTTGACTGTGTGATTCATAACAAACTGTGGAAAATCCTGAAAGAGATGAAAATACCAGACCACCGGATCTGCCTCCTGAGAAATCTGTAGGCAGGTCAAGAAGCAACAGTTAGAACTGGACATGGAACCATGGACTGGTTCTAAATCGGGAAAGAAGTACATCAAGGTTGTATATTGTCACCCTGCTTATTAAACTTATATGCAGAGTACATCATGTGAAGTGTCAGGCTGGATGAAGCACAAGGTGGAATCAAGTTTGCTGGGAGAAATATCAGTAACCTCAGATATGCAGGTGACGCCACCCTTATGGCAGAAAGTGAAGAACTAAAGGGCATCTTGATGAAAGTCAAAGAAAGTGAAAAAGTGGATTTAAAACTCAACATTCAAAAAACTAAGATCATTGCATCCAGTCCCAACACTTAATGGCAAATAGATGGGGAAACAATGGAAACTGTGACAATATTTTCTTGGGCCCCAAAATCACTGCAGATTGTGACTACAGCCATGAAATTAAAAGACGCTTACTCCTTGGAATAAAAGCCCAGACCAACCTAGATAGCATATTCAAAAGCAGAGACATTACTTTGCCAACATCGGTCCATCTAGTCAAAGCTATAGTTTTTCCAGTAGTCATGTATGGATGTGAGAGTTGGACTATAAAAATAGCTGAGCACCAAAGAATTGATGCTTTTGAACTGTGGTGTCAGAGAAGACTCTCGAGAGTCCCTTGGACTGCAAGGAGATCAAACCAGTCAGTCCTAAAGAAATCAGTCCTGAATATTCATTGGAAGGACTGATGCTAAAGCTCTTAATACTTTGGCCACTTGATGCGAAGAAATGACTCATTGGAAAAGCCCCTGATTCTGGGAAAGATTGAAGGTGGGAAGAGAAGGGGATGACAGAGGTGAGATGGTTGGATGGTATCACCAACTAAGTGGACATGAGTTCAAGCTCTGGGAGTTGGTGATGGACAGGGAAGCCTGGAGCGCTGCAGTCCATGAAGTCACAAAGAGTCAGCCACAACCTAGCAACTGAACTGACTGACCACATCCAAATACAAAAAAGCAGGAAATATCTCAGAATGACAGTTGTACCAGGCGTAGAAACCATGGCCACAATTGATCAACAGGAATATCTCCAGGTCAAAATCAGAAAAACATTGTAACCAATAGAGCATTTTATGAGTTTCATCTGAATCTTTCCCCTTCTTTATTGTTAACTTTTCTCTCTCTTGCATCAAGTTTAAGAGTTTATTTCATTACTATTTCAGAACAGTCCCTAGTTTCTTTTAGATTCTTTGGTTTTTCTCACATTCTAAGGTGAGGACTAAATGCTTTGATCTAGTTTCTATTTGTCTTTAAAAATGAAGCCATTCAAGGCCAAACTTTTCTGACAAGAACAAAAAATTATTGTAAAATGTTATGAATAGCCATTTAATAGGTTTTCTATAGAATATTTGGGAATGAATAGCAACAGATATATACAAATTAAGCAAACAAAGCAAAGAAATATATGTTAGAAATATATTTTAGAAATATATGTGAAAGAAAAATATCACAATATATGTCTTGGTTTAGAAGTAAATGATATTCATTTATTATTACTAATGTAAAGACAATTTAATTAACAATTGTAATATAGCTTTGTAATTTTTTAAAAAGGGATGACATTTTGTATGGCTAGGTATGAAATCTTAGAAAAATTACTTCTCAATCAACAAAACAAGAAGTCAACAGATAGTATCAACTATTTATAATCAAGAAATAACTACGTAAACCTCAGAAAAAGAAAAAAAAAGAACAGCTGAAAATCATTGTCTCTGGAACAGCCTGGAAAGAAATATTAAATGCTATTTTTAATAAAAATGCTACTTTTACATTTTAAACTCATATGCTATTTAAACTATATTTAGATAATATAAAATGGTGATTCATTTATTTCATTAACCTAATAGAATGCACCTAAATTCTTGTTTCTTTAGAAGAGAAAGTGGAAGAGGACAGAGAAAAATGGTGAGAGATATTGAAGAAGGAAAGAATGAAGGATAAGGAAATGAGTAAATATGTAGAGTGGCTATAAAACATTGTAGAAAGAAGCTTGCTTAAAATGTTTTTCATTATATGTAGAGGTAATCAAAGTAATTTAACCTGATTGTTAATTACTGTCTCTGGAATGTGTTAATTGTTGTACTATATTTGTAAATAAATATCAGTAAAATATGACTTAATTACTTCCACTGTATTTCTTCATTCACTCCCCCATCAATACCCTAATTCAGCTTACTTCTCTTGTGCATAGATATTCACAACTCCCTCCCAGCCAAACATCCTGCCTCTAGTCCCCGCTCAGGCTCATCCCACAGAAGATCCTATCTTCATAACAGGACTTCCAGCAGTCCACTACCTCACTGTAAGCACACTGCCTGGCTTTGAAGGCCCTTCCTCAACCTCACATACAGTAAATTCCCAGGACATATACTCTGTGCCAGTCGCTAATGCCTCCTTCCTGCACTGCCATTCACCCTCATGTTAACTGCAAAACCACTGACTGCCCTTGTGGTTTTCACGACTTGGTCACCCCACTCCCCCAAACAAAAATTTCTATTTCTCTACAATTTCCTTACCCAATTTTCACCTGTTACTATCCAACTCAAACCATAGTGTGCCTCTAAAACACCTTCTCTCAAAATTCCACAGTGCACAGATTTAAGCCTTTTCTAATGACTCTCACATCATCTTCACCTCATAATTAACATCTATTTAAGTTTCTATTCTCTATTTCTGTATTATATTTTTGCTGCCTATTCTGTTTTCCTATAATTACAAACTTCCATAGCAAAAAACACACTAAACTCCTCTATATTCTAGAATAATTAAAATCAAAAATGAAGCCCAGTAACATTTTTGGATTGTTTTAAAATGTGTATTTTATAGCACTCAGTGCATTTTTGTACACATCCTTCACACTCTAGATATGTTGAATGGTTGATTGATTAACCTACTTAAAGTGTAGTAAATTAACATATTGCAATTTTACAGTTGTGAGATTCCTTGACTATTAGCCTTTATGTTACTTAACCATCACCTTACATCTTTGAGCTGAATCTGTGATGTAGCTGTTTTGTCACATATTTCAATTTTCTAATTTAGAAAAAAATGAGTCAGAATTTTTAAATTTTATAAAATATTGATTCAGCTACATGTGATCAAAAATAATCTGTTACCAGAATTCATCACTAAATTCTCTTCATAATAGATATCTCACTGCATTCCCAATTAAAATTAAATCACTTTAAAATTAAATGGAAAGTGAAGTGTGGCATAAGAGACCTCTGAAAAATTTACTTTGAAATTCATGTAATCTGAGTGTTAATATTTTAGGACTAAACATCCAGTAAGTTTAGGATTAAAGAAAAGAGGAATGGTAAGATTAAAAAAGTGTGAGAAAAGCTTTGGTTATCCTATGTGCAAAATCTTACTTTTAGTAGGACTATGTGTCCCACCTAAAACAGTATTATTCCAACTTTAATGGATGTTTTGATTCTCCCCTTCCATCTCCATAAGGCAAAAGGTACATAAATGAGTGCAGCTACAAAGAAAAAAATTCTATCAAATTTTCTATAGAAAATTTTCAAAATAACTATCGTTAAGAAAACCCACATGGGAAGTCCCTAGTCTCCAGGCAACAGGTTAGCATAAGCCACCCTGTATTGCTGAGAAAAGGCAATGTCCTAGTGTAAAAATAACTGGTCTTATCTCAGTTTCTGGATATTTGCAGAGTTATATTAAAGAAAAAGAAAAACCAAATTGGGCATGTTAGCAAGAATAGACATCCAATAAACAGCAACAGAATGGAGGAGATTTATATCCCTTTTTTTCAGACAATTAAAAACAATTAACATTTCTCTCAACAACAAGCCAGCTTCAAATGTTGTGTGTAAATTTCACAGGCAGTCTTCCTGCCAGTAGTATACCTGACTTCTAGTCTTCTTAGAAAACTGTTTTTTGTCTCACTTGCTCTGCAAGTTATTTTAACAATTGCCTTTGGTAACTTAAGGAGAGAATTTGGCACGGAGAATTTGTTAAAATGTACATGAAAGCTGCCTGCCAAGGTAATGGTACAGAACAGGTGCTGTCCAAGTCAGAAGGTGGACGAAAAAGAAGGACACCAACAGAGGAATACGCACAAGAAATGACCCTGAAACAAGGCAGCCGGCGCCTCACACTGTTCCCACCACCTGGCCCAGCCAGGGCCAAGCCTCCACCAATTGTCCGGCTCACAGTTGTTTACACATCCCACTGGCTGGCCTGGCCACGTCGTCTGCCTCTCTTTCTATTTTAAAAAACTTCTTTCTCTTACTAGAAGAAAGCCTATTTTATGAACTTTTGATTCACTTTCCTACTCTAAATATATAAAGGAGTTAGTGGTGCTTTTGATATGTTCGAGCTCTTGTCACGGTAAAGAAAACAATCATTTTGTCTTATCTATTAGAAGTTTGCTGTTAAAAGGTGCTCTTGAAGGATTTAGAATTGGGTACTTTCTGACTTTAAAGGAAGTAATCGAGTTTTCATTTTACAATTAGAAATCATACTTGCTGTTAAAGCCAGCGGGTCCTATTTTTGCTAAAACCCTTTAGCAGGATTATAAGGACAATTAGAATCTCTCTGTGGTTCAGCTTTGATCTCTTCATTAGTATCATTTCACCTGGACCAGCTTTAGCCTAGAGGCGGGGCTGCTAAACTGAGATCAGATACTAAGAGTCAGTCTAGATCAAGTGACCTTAATATGGGAAGCAAGTTCCTACAGTGACTGTTCCAAAGTGAAATCCTTAGCACTCAGGGTGGCTGTGTGTTATGGAACCCTAAGTAGTCAATTAGTAGGGAGGAAACAATTTTTTTTTTCCTCTCCCCATCTTAGGTTAATTAGCTTGGTTCTGTAAATTAGGTTGACGAAAGATAGATGAATGAGAGAAAAACAAATCCATTTTCATGTGCATAGAGCATACACACGGGAGCACTGAGCAATGAATACCTCAACAGAATGGTTGGAATTTGAGGTCTGAAGGGCATCCCTTGTGGCTCAGCTGGTAAAGAATCCGCCTGCAATGCGGGAGACCTGGGTTCAGTCCCTGGGTTGGGAAGATCCACTGGAGAAGGGAAAGGCTACCCAGTCCAGTATTCCTGGAGTATATCTGGCCTGGAGAATTCCATGGACTATACAGTCCATGGGGTCACAGAGTCGGACACAACTGAGGGACTTCACTTCACTTCACCTCACTTTATACCTAATTCACTAGGGGAAGGGAATGGGGAGGAAGGGTACTTACAGAAAACCAAATGACACGCTGAAACGATGAAAAAGATCTTAGACAAATCTACGGGGGCTGTGCCAGTCCTGTAACAAAGTTTGTTTGGGTGTGGGGAGAAGATGACAGTTGCTTTGCAGAAGATTTAGTGACTTCTGAGATCTTCGAGGAGACTCTGCTTTTAGGCAAATAAAGAATCTCAGAACATAAACGCAGTCAACCCAAAACCATTATGATGCCCAATTCCCAAGTATTGACATATACACACTATTGTATGAAAATAGAAAACTAATAAGAACCTGCTGTATAGCACAGGGAACTCAATACTCTATATTGGCCTATATGGAAAAGAATCTGAAAAAGAAAAAAAACAGCAGATATATGATTCACTTTTAAGTACATCTGACACTACTATAACAGAATTGCAAATCAAATATACTCCAATAAAAATTGTAAAAAATAAAAAAATAAAGACTAGGGACAAAAAAGTCATTTTTATGTCAAACAAAACTATTTTGGGGGTGGTATTTCCTGATCCTTCTCAATATTCTCCAGTTCTACTGCTCTCTTTTATATCTCTTTTCTACTTTCATTAGACTTTCTCTAATTTGGCTATTCTTAACCTGTATTCTAAGTAACAGCAAGTGAGAGAAATGTCCATTTTTCCAAAACATTAGGCAGCATTTCTTTGAGAACTACCTCATCTTCACTTTGCGAAATGTTAACATTACCCTATGGATGGTGCACAGATTCCATGTGCAAACTGGCATTCTTGTTCATATTTTATTTCTTAAATATGTTATATAGTTAGATTTTATATGTTTAAAACATTTTCATTTGAAAAAAATTTTAAATGTCTTACCAAAATTACTGAGTTTATTGAAACTTGCAGTTTATGTCTATCCTTAGGCCACTAAAAAAACATGAGAGCTGATATCCTACTCTGTGCAGCCTTGAGTGAGTGTCTTAGTCCTTCCAGAACTTTTTTGTGGCTATACCAAAAAAATTCACAAATGGTTTCAAGGACAATCTGGCAGCAAGGTGACCAGGGCAGTAGGGTTAGTTGCTCAGTCGTGTCTGACTTTTTGCAACCCCATAGACTGTAGGCCACGATGCTTCTTTGTCCATGGAATTCTCCAGGCAAGAATACTAGAGTGGACAATAGGACAGCATATTTTAAAGGAATAACCCCAGAAAAGCTGGTCAAAGCAAAGTCTCTAGATTTCAGGACTTCATAATGGAAAGAAACACAGAATTTACTATTATAACTGAACCCACTAATTTATGATTAATGATAGTTACCATTTCATCTCTTTCTCATTATAAAAGAAAGTTTTATAAAGTATTTTAACTATATAATTTTCTGGAGTTAAATAAAACTTGGATATATTGATTTCTTTTTTTGCTAAAAATCATTTTTTTTCACTTAATCTTAGTTTTCTCCAAAACTTTTTCATGTTTTCAAAGAGAATTTATGAGGACATACAATTTTTATTTACAAGTTGATACATTTTTTTTAATTATAAGTCATATTGATTTTGATGGAGTCCCCTTACTATAAATCTAAAAATCAAGAGGAGATACAGCGATCAATTTTGCCATTTGAGACAACTGATCAAAGAAAAAGGAGTATACGGGTTTAAGTAGTCAGTCTTTGTGGGGACCCTCTGTTGGGTCAACCTACCCATTCCCCAGAGTTTTACATTTGATCCTGTCATCACACATGTTAAACATGGACAGCCTACTATGTGCAAAGTACTGCAATAGATCTTGGGAAAACAAGGTGCACCAGTCTAAGTCCTTGCTCACAAAGACTTTATATTCTAGGAAGTATTTTCTATTTATGTAGGTATACAGGAAGAAGAATGGCTTGCCTCCTGATTATTAGATAGAGGAAGCTGGCCTTGTGAGAATCTGGTCAGCCTGATTTGAAGATAATGTTCAGTATCAGAAGAAACCTTTCCAATTTAACTGCTACCATTCAGAACTATGTCTGAATTCCTTGATGTGGTTCAGAAGGACATTCTTGATGTACCTCTTCCTGAATTCTTTAGACATGCCTCCCTACCTTAAACACTACACTTCAGGTACCATAACTATTTTGTAACCAAAATTTAATATCTTCCACATATCTGCCACACTTGTCCTTAAGAATTATCTCTAGCCCGACTTAGAGGTCCACTTTATTCTTCACTTTGTACCCCATGCTTACCTGTTCTGTTTCCACATCACTTGATGCTGTACTTGCCTATTTTCTTAAAGATACTTATTCTTCACCATTATGTCCTCAGTGTAAGTAGCCCACGCTTAGTAGGTGCTCAATAAATACTTGTTGCATGAATGAGTGAATTGCTTCAACTTCTGTTTTACAAGAGAAACAGAATATTGCTAAATGATCCATTCCATTATCTTTCAAGTAGAAAGCTACAAGCATGCATGCATGCGTGCTCAGTCATATCTGACTCTGTAACCCCATGGACTGTAGCTCACTAGGCTCCTTGTTCATGGGCTTTTTCAGGCAAGACTACTGGAATAAGATGCTATTTCCTCCTCCAGAGGTATAAAGCTAAATAATCCCAAATGATCCATGATGTATAACTAAATATACTGATTAAAATCTCTTAAAGTATAATTATATAAAGATTTACTTTCCTTTAATTTAATATCCACAATGAAAATAACAACTGCTAGCAATTTCTAATTAGGTGCTATTTTTCAAATCCATATTAACTTAGGATTCAAAAATCAGTGTGATAATTTTATATAAGCTAAACATATACTTGTACAACATAGCTCAGAGTAAGTCCTCAGTAATGTCAGCATGACAGCAGTAGTGCCAATGGACCGGTTTATGGTGATGGCAATAAAGAATATGTACCAACAATGTTACATACAAATCATCTGAACAAATGTATCCAACATAATATTATAAAGAAAGAGGAATAAAGATTTGGACACCTATTTCAAGATATAGGAAAAGCATAATCACATGTCTTTTTTTCCAAGTAATTGTTATTGGCATTATTATTACATCAAGCATGATAATAACAAATTATTGCATTAGGAAAGAGAATGTGAATTATAGTCACATAATTTTATGATACTCTGTAGAGCACAGAATAATTCTCTCTAATGTCCAAAAATGCAAGCAAACAATACTGACATCAAAATGCTTTTTGACAAAAACAGCCGTTACAGTGAGAAAGAGGTAGAAAAGGTTTTTATACTCTCAGCTCCTCAAACCATTTTACAAATATTTATAAAATGTCACCAATAGAGGGCTTACCTGAGGTCAAGTGAAAGAGGCCCTAAACCATCAAAAGCTATTTCCAATGTCCAGCTGGGAGACCTAAAACAGAGAGTAACAAAGACAGTTTATGACAAAGCTGACACACACTATTCTGGAAGGATGAAATCAATTGTGACATTTTTCATTTATTTGTAAATGCCTCTTTGGCAGTACACTCCCTCAAAACGACAGTTGCTTCTTACAGAAGAGGGGAGGTGTGATAAAACACAGGAATCCTGACAGTTGCTTTAATGAGATTCTGCATTAGGGCTATTCTAACACTTTTCCCCACAAGGAGCCTGCCCTTCATTTTCAATATCATAACTCAGTAATTTGGAAAATGTTATCTCTGTGAAAACTAAACCAGTCAGCCCTTAATAGCCATTGTTCAGTTTATTTTCCTCTTATCTTTCAATTAGAAGAAAACATTCTAAAGCAAGTATCTAAATAAATGTCAGCCATACAGACCAATTATGTCTTTTATTAAAAGAGTACTAGTTTATCAAAAACAGTAATATGGTGTGTGATTGAACAACTCAAGACACACTTTCCAGTAACTCAATATTTGTTTTGAAATATCACAGAGTACAATATAAGACATATCTTTAAAGACTTTACTTTCTATGTTTTAACGAATTCCTCTGGAAAAGGAAATTATTGCCAAGGTAGTTTCACTAGTCTTAAAAATTTGAGCAACTCCAAATTAAGCAGTCTAAAGATTCCACCTCATGTATTCATTCAATTGTTCTTTGATCATATATTAAGTGCTTGGTTCAAAGTAACTGTCCTCAACACATTTCTTTAAAAAATGTAAATTATACTGTGCAAGGAAAATGCAATCTAACCCAGGGTAGCCCAGCATCTATCACCTATTAGTCAACCAATAGACATTTACTGAACTGATAAGCTGCACAAAATCAAATCTTTGTGCATAGCAAAACACATTTTGGCATTTCACTGCATTATGGGTTCAAATTCTAGATCACAGAGAAATGAACTAAATAAGAAACCTCAGAGAAGTAACAAACTTTCTGGGTTCCAGTTTGCTTTTCTATGAAGTAGAGTTGGTACTATTTACTGTATGTGATTTCTGTAATGATTAAATAAACATCGGGGCAGGAATAATGCACCTAGCACAAGTTCTCAGCTCATAATATGTTGTTAATAAAGGATAGTTATTATAATTACAAGGTTTTTCTTTGACCAAAACAAATGACATCTTTCTCAAATATAACAACAGAAGTAGCACAACAAAGAAGTGGAAGGAGGTAACACTGGCTGTAAGAATTCTAAGATAAAACCTTTAGTTCTACCTCTTCCCTCTGTGCAACTCAGCTCTCTCATCACAAAAATGGAACTAATGTTCCTACCTTTACATAAAACACCATCTCAGCTTGGCTATGAAGGCTGTCTGGATATTTAAGTACCCAGACATAATGCATTCTTGGAAAATGTTCAGTGACCACGGCAGTGAACATCATCTCAAGTTGGCAGATTAACTGTGGTCTAAGATTTGTGTTGGTAACCTTACTCTGATGGTCGCTGGTAACTTCAGGGACTGCTCAGTAGAAATGGAAAACTGCCTGAGCAGCTAAATGTGTGCAGACTCACGAAGGCTTTTGTTTCCTATTCTATCCTCAGTTACTTAGTACAGTGGTTCTCAAACTTAGCTATACATTAAAAGTACCAGGAACAGTTTTGTAAAATGTTAATATCTATGTGCAACCCAACACAAGTAAATCAGCATATTTTTTAAAAGGGGTTCCAGGTAATTCTAAAGTGCAGCCAGGGTTTAGAAGCACCAGCCTAAATGCTGATGCTCTGCTTCTCCCACAGACAATACTGACTTCCTACCTGCTGCTTTCTCTTTTTTAGAGCCCTGATTCATCTTAGGTGTCTATATTTTTTTTTCCCAAACAGCTCTGGGGAGGTTGGTTATGCCCAGATTCAAGACAACTCTGATTAGACTCAGCCAATCATAGTGAACCCATTTTCTTTGCCAGGAACTGATTTAAGGGTATATATGTTATCCATATCTAGTCAACAAGATGGGAGGAAAGGTATTTTGGGGCCTTTGAGCAAAGTTTTCCACCCTCCTAACAAAATGGTTTTTTTTTCCTGCTGTTGTATATGGATATGATTCCTAGAACCACTTTACTCATCTTGAAAGCATGAAGAAAGTTAATATTAGGACATAGCTAACATCTTGAGAATGGCAGAGCAGAACGGCAGAAACAGATTCTGTGACAATGTCATTCAACTGCTGAATTAATTTGTCCAACTTCTGGAATTATTATGTAAAATAAATTCAAATAGCATCAAAGTACTTTGACTTTTACACAGCATCCAAAAAATATTAAATAAGAAAAAATTCTATACCCTAAGCTTAAGTTTAGCTCAAAGATGTCTTTGCTTATACTTTTAAATCCTTTATGAACTAAACCAACTGGTGAAAAATATCAATTTTTCTTAAAAACTAAATAGCATCAGTTTTATTGAAGTGGTTTTATATCATTTATTTTTACTAAGAAACATTGTATTGTTACATACATAAGAAATTTAATATGGATCCTGTCACTCAAATATTTTTCAGCAGTACTAATTTGTTCTAATCTTATATACACATAATGTACAATATTAAATATATTTTCCACATCATATATATAAATATATACAGGCATTTGCTTTTTTAAGTTGTTGCCAACGATCTGGTGCTTAAAGAATATGAGTTTTATTATCTAATCACAATAACCCCATCATTTCCTAATAACTGTGCTTCTCCTTATAGTTGATTCTATGCAGAACTTGCATTTCTTTCAAGTAGTAGATCTTATTATCAAAGGTCCATATTTTATAATTTTATCCTTTTACTAGAGCAGTTATTTCCTAACTTCAGAGAATACTGGGAATACTTTTGAAAGACACTTTACTGTCAACCACACAGTTGGAATGAGATTAAAAGGAATTTGTTCCAAGATCTACAATGGAGATTTAAAGTGGCAGAGGCTGTATCATCATGCTCCAGTCTGCCACTTTAAAGGCTGATTTCTTCCAAACAAGAACACAAGTTCTTTTGTGTTGCTTTCTCGCTCTCCACCCCATCTGCAATTTCTGTAATATTTATGCGGCAATAAAAAAAAATCAGAACTTTTGTGGGAAGAGGGGGAAATATTAGACTACCGTTAGCAGGTGGCATTTGGTAGATAAAGAAGACAGTATCATGTACTAGGAGTCTTAGCTTTGGGGAGCCAGCAGAGATGATCAGACAGGGGAAAATAGGAAGTGGAGCTGATGGGGGGCTCCATGGTAATGTGATCTCTTCCTACACAACCCACCAAATCTGTAATGTACAAACTGTCATGGCATGTTTAATATGATGGATTTATTGTGAAAGCCAATAGGGGATATAATTTTGGTGCAGGACCAAGTGAATGTAAAAGGCTGAAACAAAGTGGGTTCCAAGAAGCAGAAAAAGAGTGCTGGAAAAAAGGCAGAAACTGAGAACATTCCCCTCCCCAGAAGAGATTGGAGCGTAAAACAGATACTCAAGCCAATTTTCCCTTAGTAGCTTGGAAAAACCTCAATGTATACTTTATCTCCCTCACTATTCTATGAGCTCCTGAGTCCAATGCTCCTTTTACTCTCTGAATCATAACAGAACTCAATAAATGAATTTGATTCAGGTAGGTGAGTTCCTCCAAAAAACGTTTGTCCCTGCTAACTCCCAAATCTAAGCAAGCTCCGTATGCAATTTTCCTTTTCTACCCAAAATATTTTTTATTTTTATTATTTAATCTTGGCTGCACTAGGTCTCTGCTGTTTTGCACAGACTTTCTCTAGCTGTGGCAAACAGGAGCCGCTCTTTGTTAAGGCGCTCAGGATGCTACTTGCGGTGGCTTCTCTCATTGCAGAACATAGGCTTTAGGTGTGCGGCTCCCATGCTCTAGAGAGCAAGCTCAGTGCTTGTGGAACATGAGCTTAGTTGCTCCACAGCATGTGGGATCTTCTCAGATAACGGGTAGAATCTGTGTCCCCAGCATTGGCAGGTCAGTTCTTTACCACTGAGCTACCAGGGAAGTCCCTACCAAAAACATGAATAAGCCCAATGTGGAGAAGGCAACGGCAACCCACTCCGTTAGTCTTGCCAGGAAAATCCCATGAACAGAGGAGCCTGGTGGGCTGCAGTCAATGGGGTCACTAAGAGTCGGACACGACTGAGCAACTTCAGTTTCACTTTTCACTTTCGTGCATTGGAGAAGGAAATGGCAACCCACTCCAGTGTTCTTGCCTGGAGAATCCCAGGGATGGGGGAGCCTGGTGGGCAGCCGTCTATGGGGTCGCACAGAGCCGGACACGACTGAAGCGACTTAGCAGCAGCAGCAGCAGCTCAATAAAGCTAAGAATTTGGCAGAGCTGAAAATCTCATGGATGGCTTTAGTTCAGGGTCAAATTTGTGTCTCCAGATCACTTACTGCTTTGTAGAAGATACAGGATAGCTTCCACCCCTCAAGCCCTGGTCTTAACACAGTTCCTTGACAACTGCTACTAGATAATAAGAGTAAGCAATATTCCCCAAAGTGTAGAATATTTTCCTGAAAGTCATCTGGGAGCTCCAAGATCCATTTCTGGTATCCTTTGCTCTCTGCAAAAGATGGGAGCTTCTAAAGTCATAGCAATAGATCTGTACCGTCTAAAGTATCATAGGTGCTTGTGTCTGTCTTCAATCCTCCTCCTCCAAAGATAAGTATCTGACATCATCTCTTCAGGAATTTTCACAAAGTAGAGGCTTAATAAATGTCTGGTGCATTGAACTAAATTATAAATGAAGCACCTATTGTTTGTTGTTTTTATTTATAGCATAACTATCCCTAGATAATGAATTCATTTATCTTTTGAAGCACTAGAATACAACCACTGGTATCAGATATACAACCATTAGGATTGGATATTTTATTTCAGAAGTATAAAAATCAACATTGGTCTTAAAAAGTTCTACAGATTTTTAGGAGGAATTTAATATTTTGAAGTTTATTTCTGACGGCAAGTCTTTATTTCTTGTGACTTCCATTTCATTCATAGAAATATATGAGATGTCTTAAGAATCATTGATATTTCAATTGTAAATACTAAGGAAGTTGTATTGCAATGCAGACAGGTAATCCTAAAGCCCAGCAGAGCAATAATGATTAACAACACAGTCTAGAAGGAGTGTAAATTTTAATACTGTCACCCATAAAATCCATGTTTCAAAGGTTACAAAACAGAATCAAGTTTACCAAAAAGCAAATAAATCAAATAAATCATTTTGTTTAGTGGTTTCTTATTTTATCTCTGATTTTTCAAATAATCAGCATCATCTCCCCAGAGCAGGTAAACTATCCTCACCCGCAAATGCATTATAGGAAGTTCTAAAATCCTTACAGAGAATTCTCTCACTGGATTCTTCTCCTAGCACTACCTGTATTGATTTGAATTTACTTTAAAAAAGAGAAAGGAGACTTTAGGGAGGTGGCTTGTACATGAATTTTATTTGCTGATGATAATGATGATTGACCACACCTCTTTATAAGAAGATGGTTAGAGATTAATCCCATTATCACTCTTGCAGCTATCAGAGTACTTTTTGAGATCTGATCTCAATTTTGGACTCTACATTAAGAGAACACTAAAATAATCCAAAAAAGTATACAGAAAGTCATGGAAATGACTAAAAAGGCTAGAACTCAAAGAGCAAAAAGAGAGAGAATGTGGTGAAAATTGGTGAAGAATGTTAAGAAACATACCATGTATACAAAAACAAGGCTAAATAAACTCAAACATCAATAAATAGATCTTTAATGACACTAATGGACATTAACGAATTTCATGATAGCCTGTTTGTTTTAAAGCTTTTTAATACCCATAGTCTTGTCTTTTTTCAAGTCTCATGAACTATAAGTTAATGTGTTTAATTTCAATAACTTCAACAAATTTGTCATTTCACAAAATAAGGTGATCATACAAGAGAAGAATCAGTTGTACTATTCAATATTTTAATAGTCACATTTTCTATGTTTGTGATAATTTGTAATTTATATAAGGCTATTTCTATAAATCTAAGCATGCTATGAGTGTTTGTAATCTAAAGGAAAGGAAAAGACAACCACATAAAACAGTAGTCATATTTAATCCATACTATTCATACTCTTCAGAAAACCTAGTGAGGAGAGGGAATCCTCTCTGAAGAGAAAGTATGAAATATCAAGTTGGAATAAGCTCTCATGGGTGTATTTAAATCTATCTGCTTTAGAGATTAGCAAACTTTTTTTCCTATAAAGGTCCAGATCATAAATATTCTTGGCTTTGCTGAATATATGGTCTCTGTTGTGACTATTCAGTTTTACTGTTGCAAGGTGAAGTCATAATATGTAAACAAACTTGCATGGTGGCATAGGTTCCAATAAAACTATTTTTTTTCAAACAGCTGGAGTTGAGAACCAGATGTGGCCTGGGGGCCATAACTTGACAATTCCCAGTCAGGTTCATCATTGCGAAGTTATGCATCCCATTTTCAGTAAAAATAGAAGGCATGAAAAGGATGGAGGCCAGGTGGAATTTTTTTGTAGATATACCCTGAATTCCCAGAACACCCAAAATACTTATACTTGAATGTAATTTCAATGAAATAGGATAAATGTTTTTGCTAACCATTGTTCTACAATATCCATGCAAATTCCTCCCTACATTAGGACAGATTCTTGAGAACCTGCCAACCAGATAAATCTCTTCCTAAGTTTCTGTCATTGAATTTCCTTGACAACAGAGATAGCTTTGACCAAAGAGTTTGCACATCAAATTTGATAATTAAAAGCTGAATTGTATTTTTAAATAAAAGTAAAAGACCTTTTTTTATCACTCAGTTGTGCCCAATTTTCTACTGCTTTCCTAGAAATCAATATTTCACTACAAAAAGAAAGTAGAATAGAACACAATTAAACACAAGGACCCTGAAGCATCATGACAACTTCCTTTCACTCCATCCTCCGTCATGGAATACTTCACAACACATTCAAAATTCTAAACAGAAATGCTAACAATTGTCATGTGCTTCTCAGTTATTTCAGTAATAAAAGACTAATAAAAATTTCAGTGTTACAAAATGCAATCACTAAACACTAGTTAGCTATTTAAAAACTTCACTTATTAAAATTTACTTCTCCCTAATATTATTTCCTTTGGAAAAGTTATGAAAAGTGACTAGTAGTTAATAAATATTGATTAATTACTATATGTCAGGCAGTATGTCATGTTATACATTAAATCATTTAATACTCAAGCATATAATCATGCAGAGCTAGGATTTGAAAGCAGGAGTTCTAGGCTCCCAGTACAAATGAGGTTAAGGCCTCGATTCAGTGTCTGCACAGGAATGCTAGTCTCCTGGCACAGTGAGTATTCCCTACGTTCTGTCTGAGAAATGTCACCACTGACAAAGATAATGAAATAAGATATGAGGTGAATGCAGAGACATACAAGCCAAAAGTGGTAGAAAGTGAGAGACGAGATCCAAATATCATTATTCAACAAATGTTACAGGTCAGTAATCCTTACAAACATGACTAACACGACAAATGCATTTATTTCAGCTCTGGAATCAGATCAATCTGTTTAAATTCTTGGTCCACTACCTCCCAGGTAGTTTTTTGATTACTTGCTTAAAATTTCTGAAACAAAATCCTCTGATATAAAATGAGGATAAGAATCCAGATTGTTTTCCAAGGAAGATTAAATGAGCTCATGAGGGCTTGATACATAGTGCATGCCCTCAAAATGGTAGCTACTATTATCTTTCAGGGTTTTGTTCTTTTTTAAATGTAAGTATCAAACAATATGTTAAAAGATAAAAAGGTATCCAATCATTTGAATGGCCTGTCTATATAACTTTGGGTTTCTCAAAATTTATTGATTATCTACCATTTGCTAAACTTTATTAAAAGAAAAAAGAAAAACTCAGTTGTGGTTAGTCATAAAGACAAACTCTCTATAAGATTGATTTTTTCACTTTCATCTGAAGATATTACATGTACACAACTGTTAAGACATTAATTCAATCCACATAGCTTCCTATCTTATATATGGCTATAGTATGTTTTGACAATCCCTTCAGTCCTCAGGAAGCCTCACAGGGTCAAAAAGGCTGAACACCCTCTCCTATCATCATTCACTTATTTCAAGTCATTTCATCCATTTCCCCCAAAGTACCATAAAAATATCATCATTTTAGAACTGTCTATACATTCCTTGATACACCAAAGATAGCATTAGGATGCCATCTGATGTACTCATCATTAAATGAGGAGGTTGCGGCAACTGTGTTTTAATGTAGTCAAATCATACTCCAGTAAAATTTTTAATATATGATGCTATTAATTATGTAACACTAGGAATAATCATAAAGAAACAGACCATATTTCAAGCAGCTTTTCTTAATTCAAAGGAGGGAAAAAAGAGATAGATATCGACGATACAGGAAGAAAGAGAACACCTGTATTCATAAAAAATTCTTTGTAATTTTCTCTCAAGAGAATTGTCTGAATAGACATTTTTCCAAAAGAGACATAAAGATGGCCAAAGGCACATGAAAAGATACTCAACATAACTATCAGGGAAACGGAAAGAAAAATTTCCATGAGCTATGATTTCACACCTGTTATTAATAGAATGGTTATAACCAAAACGACAAGAAATAAGTGTGATTGAGGATATAGAAAAGGGGGAACAAATATTTGTGCTCTATTGGTGGGAATATAAATTGGAAAACAGAATAGAAGCAACACAAAAATTTTTTAAAAGATCTACCATATTAGCCAGCAATTCCTTTTGGGCATTTATGCCTAGAAAATAAAAACACTAAAGCTAAAGATAAATAGGCACCTTCATGTTCACCCCAGCACTGTTTACAATAGCCAAAACAAGGAAACAACTTAAGTGTGCAGTAAGAAGTAAACAAGTATTAAAATGTGTCACACAACTAGAATATTTTTCAGACCAAAAAAAAAATTGAATGTGATTGTTGCCACACAAAAAGTGTTGCCATTTGTGACAACATGAACGGACCTTAAAGATATTATGCTAACTGAAATAAGTCAGAAAGAGAAAGACAGGTGCCACATGAGCTCACTTATATGTGGAATCTAAAATCAAAAAACTAAAACAAATCAAAAAAAAAAAAAAAAAGCACATGGATATAGTGAACAAGTTGGTGGTTGCCCGAGGTGCAGAGGTCAGGAGGAGTGGATAGCAGGGTTAAAAGGTTCAAAATTTCAATTATAAAATTAGTAAGTCATGGGGAAGAGGTGCACAACAAGTGACTATGGTAAATAATACTGTATTGCATATTTGAAAGTAGCTAGGAGAGTAGACCTTGAAAGTTCTCACAAGAAAAAACTTTCTCACAAGAAACAAATGCCTGCAAATATGCATGGTGAACAAATGTTGACTTACTGTGGTGATAATTTTGCAATACATACAATAACAAATCATTAAACTGTACACCTGAGACTATTATGATGTTACACTAATTATGGTATATCACTTATACCTCAAAAGAAAGAGAAGAACATACCTATTGGATTCTTTCTACTTTGTTCATGAACTGAATTTTAAAAGGAAGAAAAAGTAATGTTACAGAACAAGATGATTGTAGTTGCTAAAATAGTAAGATATATAATTAGATTTTTATATTTAAGCACAAGTTGGCAATCACCTGGCAAATATATGAATAACAAAGTCATAAATAAGGAAAAAGACGCTGCTCCACAGATGAGACAGTGTGAAGCCTCAGGTGGGTTAATGGGATCAGCTCCAGGAGGCAGCAAATCCCATGAGATAGAATTTATCTTCCATCTATTTTCAGAGCAGTTCTTTTTCCTGTCACTCCATTGTTGTCATTTGTCTTAGGTTCTATTTTCTAACTTAAACCATCTATTACATCTCTGTTACAGGAAAGCTTAAACAAAGTGCATTTGTATAAGAGATGTAGACAAAAATTTCAAAACACTCCATTAGGTGACTATCATCAATCTTTGCTTTTACAGAAAACTTATATGAATTAAGTCAAATTATACTGAAATGACAGAATGAGTTATGACTATAAGAATTTGTCTTAAGAAGAGGATATATACATACATAAATATAGTTATATCTGATTCGCATTGTTGTATGGCAGAAACCAACAGAAACCAATACAACATTGTAAAGCCACTATCCTCCAATTAATTAGTTTAAAAAAATTTTTTTTAATTTTAAAAAAGATTTAAAAAAATTTTCCTCACAAGATATTCTATGTTTATTCCATTGGTACTGTCATTGCTTAAACATTTTTAATAAAACAAATGAGAGCTTGTTAAACATCAGTCTCATTATTTAACAAGGTTACATTACCGAATCAGGTCCATTTACCTGATGAGCAGCAAGCCACACACTGTTGCAGCAAAGAACATGCTTATTCACAAAGTAGTGAAGTGAGAAGATGAAAGAACAAATCTCTACTCTGCGTTCCTGACAATAACATATCCTAGATATTTATGGGATCGAGCTGAGGCATGGAAACATAAGGAAAAGTGATTAGAGACAAGAAAAAGGTGAGTTAATTATTGTTACGGTGGAGTTCGCAGCCCTCTGATATCAAAAGGTCACGGAGCAGATATTTGTGCATGCCCAGTGGGAGGACTGGTGGTCCTCACCAGTTTTAGCTCCAATTAGATACAGCTGACTCCAAGTTCCCAGAAAGGAACTCAGGCAAAACGCATTGTTCAGGCTCTGTGAAGCTTCAAGGACATGCAACGGTTTTGTAGCAACGATTAAAGTGAGCTTGATCACTGGAAGTAGGTTACAGGTGTAGCCTGTAATTACGGGTGTAATGGATTTAACTGATAATTACCCTTGGTTTCAGTTAGTCATCTCTAAGTTTCTGGTTGCTGTTACATGACTACAAAATAGTCCACTCAACGACTAACTCTATTAATACCAAGACAAAGTAGAAGACACATAAGATAATGATTCCATTGTACCATGGGACATATAGAATGACATTGTATGTGTCATTTCTTTGAAAGGGATATTAAAAACAAAAAGGAAAGAGAAGAGCAATGAAAGACAGACAGGAAGCACCAAAACACCACCCCCGCCACACACACACACATAAACACACACACAAAAAAACAATTTTTACTCATCATTCACTCATTTCAACAACTTTGCCAACGGCTACTCTCAATCTAAGATCATGGCATCTGGTCCCATCACTTCATGGGAAATAGATGGGGAAACAGTGGAAACAGTATCAGATTTTATTTTTGGGGGCTCCAAAATCACTGCAGATGGTGATTGCAGCCATGAAATTAAAAGACGCCTACTCTTTGGAAGGAAAGTTATGACCAACCTAGATAGCATATTAAAAAGCAGAGACATTACTTTGCCAACAAATGTCCATCTAGTCAAGGCTATGGTTTTTCCAGTGGTCATGTATGGATGTGAGGGTTGAACTGTGAAGAAAGCTGAGCGCCAAAAAAATTGATGCTTTTGAACTGTGGTGTTGGAGAAGACTCTTGAGAGTCCCTTGGACTAAAGGGGGTTCCAACCAGTCCATCCTAAAGGAGGTCAGTCCTGGGTGTTCATTGGAAGGACTGATGCTGAAGTTGAAACTCCAATACTTTGGCCACCTGGTGCAAAGAGTTGACTCATTGGAAAAGACCCTGATGCTGGGAGGTATTGCGGGCAAGAGAAGAGGACAACAGAGGATGAGACGACTGGATGGCCTCACCGACTCTATGGACATGAGCCTGAGTAAACTCCGGGAGATGGTGATGGACAGGGAGGCCTGGCGTGCTGCAGTTCATGGGGTAGCAAAGAGTCGGACACGACTGAGCGACTGAACTGAACTGACTGACCCTCAATCTAAATGGTGAAACTTTAGAATGACCTTACATTTCAAAGAGTTAGAAAAAAATTACTTCCTTTGAAAATGTTATTCCCATGTTTAAGAAAATCTGTATACCGAGCATACTCTCCAAGAGTTGGTTTGAGTCAGGATTTCTGCTTCTAATAAAACTCTCATTTAATATATTTGGTTTGCTATGTCTATGTCATGGTGGGGTGTGTGACTATGTGTGAGAAGCAGCAGAGACACACAGAGAGAGAACTTGCTGACTCATTAAATTATGACATACATTTGTATTGTCAGAGCTTCTCATACTCTGGATAGTTCAAATCACGGAGCCTTTATCTTGAGGGAAAAAAAGAAAAGAATACAGAGAGACTTATCATGTCAGGGCTGCTAATTCTGTTTCTTAAAAAGTTGACCAGGCTTCTGGTCTTTGAAAAGGCAACTGGGACAACCACGTACTCAGTGCAGTCAGAATAGTTCTAAATTTTCCAATGGTTTACCCATCCTCTCCTTCACACAGCAAACTGCTGCAGAATAGAGAAAGGGAAGAGGCCTGGGAGGGAGGACCACATTTACAAAGGTCCATAAGCAAGAGAAAAATAAAAATATTGGAGGAGTTCATGCTGACGATAGCGTGAAATATAAAGAGGAATGCCAAAAGATAAAGTTAGACCTGTAACCAAAGACCAGATAACAAAGGGCCTTAGTGAAAGTGAAAAGAAAGTGTTGGTCTCTCAGTCATGTCTGACTCTGCCACCCCATGGACTGTAGCCCACCAGACTCCTCTGTCCATGGGATTTTCCAGGCAAGAATACTGGAGTGGGTTGCTATTGCCTTCTCCAGGGGATCTTCCCAACCCAGGGATGGAACCAGCATCTCCTGTATTGACAAGCAGGTTCTTTACCACTATCACCACTTTTGAAGCCCAAAAGGCCTTATGGGTCATGTTAAGATGATTAGATTTTATTCTCAGGTTAATGGAGAATCCTTGAAAGATCTAAAGCAGGGCTGTGATTTCCCTTATAGTTAGGTCATTCCTTTGTCTCCAGTGAGGAATGGATTTGAAAGACTAAAAGAAGAGAGACCAGTTAGAAAACAGTGTCATTAATGAGATAAAAGATAATAGTGGACTCAACTAAATAGTTGGTATGGATGTGGAGATGGATGTCAACTAGTGTACATGAATGTCAAGTGAATAGAAACAAAAGCAATTAGGGAGGATTTTAACTATACTTGTTAATTAACTGGTTTGGGGGAATATGGACAGTACAACACATCACGTGAAAACACAGGAAAGGAGATTGACTCAGAGATGTTAAAGGGAGAGAGAGAGATGGTCTCTAAACAGTTTTTGTTATGCAAACTGTCGACCTGGGGTCTGGTTTATACTTAGATGGGTTTTAAAAGTTGGGAATCAAAAATGCTTTTAAAATCACAAATAAACTATACCTAAAATATTACTACCAAAGTCTTAAACATAAAACTTTAAATGAAAGATGCTAAAGCAATTTATCAGTAGTTGATATGCCAAAAAGTGTTGGTCAATACAGTGGTTTTTAAAAGTCATTTGCCAAACTTCAAAAATCAGGAAATTACACACACACACACATTTTTAGCTTCTCTATACAACTGGAAGATCTGCAAGCCTGGGCCATCATACTCACATAGTAAAAATTAGTTGAATTTGGTTAACAGAGCACATACTCTCCAGGTTTCCAGGTTTTTAGAATCACAATCCCAATTTAACTGAGTAAGCTCTGGGAAGATGGTGAAGGACAGGGAAGCCTAGCATGCTGCAGTCCATGGGGTCGCAAAGAGTCAGACACGACTGAATGACTGAACCACAGCAACAACTTTCTCACCAGAATAAAGGCCTTTCGCTAGTTACTAGAGATCATCTTTATGCTTCATTTATCTATTTTTACCTACATGGGCTCTCAGGCATTTGAGTTTGAGTAATTTTTTTAGTGACATTCTGGTTTCAGGAGAAAATCAGTTACCTGACAGAAACACACTAGGAAATACCTAAAGAAGCATATTAAAGGACATGAGCAAGTTAATAGAATAATCATCCATCATACCATCAGTTAAAGAGTAATCACAAGGTATACATTTAGTTTGGTGCCACGTCACTTCGTACCAATTAGGTCTTATAACTAAAAGAAATGTTTTCAATTAAAAAAAAACTTAAAATTTCAGCTTGAATTTTAAATTTCTCAAAACTAAACCAAAATAAGCATCAGTTATTAATTATCTAAATATCTCATCTGGATTTTCTTCAGATATAATTTTTTAAGTTGATTAGGAAAAAAAGAATATAATATCCAGAGTAAAAGCAGAAACACTTGCTATGTTATATTATCATACCAGGAAAACACCCTAATATATGTATCAACACTATTTTCAATTAAATATAATAAGCAAATACTATTCTCAGATTATGAAAAGGAACTGTTAGGATAATTGCTCTAGAACTACTACAATTAAAGATGAAACTTCATAATGCTTTATTTTGGCAATATTTCACGGGCACAGAAAAGCAATTCCCTCATGTTACATTTAATAATCAGGAGATGATATGTAAATAGTAATACTCTCCACAAAAAAAAAATCTATAAATCCAAGTCTTAATCAGAATATGAAACTTTGTTAATTTTCTCTAATAATAATGTAGAAAATTAATTAAACTTCAGATTGAAAAAAAAAAAAACTTCACATCCAACATACAGTGAAAGCATATGTATTTAATTATGGGAAAATGACATCCATTTAAAAATTAATTTTAAACATAACTATACAAAGGAACTTTCAAAATTCATTTATTTTATTTTTTTAATTGAAGTATAGTTGATTTGCAATGTTGTGTGAGAGTCTGGTATATAGCAAAGTGATTCTGTTTTATATTCAGCTTTCTTTACCATACTCTTACCATTATGGTTTATTATAGCATATTGAACACAGTTCCCTGTGCCATATAGCAGGACGTTGTTGTTTATTTATGATAGTTTGTGTCTGGTAATCCCAAACTCCTAATTTAGCTCTCCTCTCTACCTCTTTTCCCTGTAGTAACCATAACGGTCTTCTATTTCTGTGAGTCTGTCTCTGTTTCATAAGTTCATCTGTGTCTTATTTTAGCTTTCACATAAATGTGATATCATATGATATTTGTTTTTCTCTATATTACTTACTTCACTTAGTATGATAATCTCTAGATCTATCCATATCGTGGTTAGTGGCATTAATTCAATCTTTTTTATGACTGAGTAGTATTCCAGTGTATATACATATATCACACCTTCTTTATCCATCCATCTGTTGATGAACATTTAGGTTGCTTCCATGTCTTGGCTATTGTAAATAGTGCTGCATTTAACATTGGGGTACATGTATCTTTTTGAATTATAGTTTTGTCTGGATGTATGCCCAGGGGTGGGACTGCTGGATGATATGGCAACTCTATTTTAAGTTTTGTAAGGAAACTCCATAGCGCTGTATGAATTTACATTCCCACAAAAAATGTAAAGAGCTCCCTTTTCTCCACACCCTTTCCACCATTTATTATTTGTAGAGTTTCTAGTGATGGTCATTCTAACTGGTGTTAGGTGGTACCTTATTGTAGTTTCAAGTTGCATTTATTTTTTAACAACCTAAGAAACAATTTGAAAGTTGTAATCATATTGTTAAATATCAGGCTTTCAAATTAATTCATTTCTTGATTTTTCTCAAATTTCATAATGAAATTGCTATTCTTTGGATGTATAACATTACAGAAATGACAAGCTTGACTTTTGTTCCCATTAATCAATAAAACATCTTTTATAATTTTCTCTTAACTTCTATAGAGTAAAAAATTCATAGAAATTCAGCAAAAACAAAACTGTATATCATAGAGGTTTTCCAAATTATATATACCTCTGACTTTAAGCAAAGTAACATAAAAAGTAAGCCACTTTTATTAGAAAACAGTATACCAGTCAATTTTTATCATCTTTATTCAGTGAACACTTTCATAGGAAGCCTTTCAAATCAATCCAAAGGAAAAACAACTCTTGGTTAATAAAGTAGAATTATCAGGTAAGACTAAATTGTCTGCAAACAGAAGGTGAGCTAGTGGGCACTGATGTCCAACTGTCAATTTCCTTTCTTTCCAGGGGGGAAAAAAAATAACATCTCCAGGAAGGTAGTATTTCCTTTCAGATATACAGCAGTGGGTTAAAAGGAGTAGATGCATAACTGACTGTCAGATATCAGATGATATCTGACTATAGACTATATTTAAAATATAATTACTAAATACCATTAAATAAGCAAAAATAAGATCGCTATCAGAGTACTGACAAGAAGCAATGTCAATATTTTAGAGGCACTTGCTCCAGCACTGTAACATTTATAGTTCCAGTAAGAAAAAACAAATGGAGACAGTAAAGAAAGTATGACCACTAAAATATAGTTTTGTTTGCCAATGTAGATGAGAATGAAAATCAGTAATAAATGTTCTATAGCACTCTGGTAGCAAAAGAGGTACATGGCTTAACCTGTTATTTTTACCTCTATTCACATTTTAAGGTACTTCTTTTGCTCTCTTCCCCTACTCCAAATTTCTTTCTTTTCATCTCTTTTCTCTTTAACCCATTGCTATCTAAGACTAGTTTTAGAACTTAAGTTCTTTCCTCTTTTCAGGCATCATACTGAGGCAGCTTCAAACCAGTCTCAGACAACATTAAACCACTTACCAATTTGGTTCCCCAAACAAAATTTCATCACTAAATACTATTCTGTTCAATTTAAACTTTGCTCCACAGCCTTTATGGTTTTCCTCCATCATTTCTTAGATTCTCACAAATTTCTTCTCCAAAAGGTTTCTCTACTTTGGTTAATTATTTGTCTTGTAAATATTGACTGCAAATATTTATCAATAAAGTATCTGATATAAAAACTACCCCTTCAAAGGATTATAGCCTACCAGAGTGACAAATAAACATTAAAAAATATGCTACTTACTGATTATCTACTTACTGATTATACTGCAAACACTTTCAAAGAATTGTAACATAACTTTTTAGTTACTACTTGCCTAACTCTGTGCAAAAGATTTAAGATGCAACACTTTACTTTATCCTCAAGGTAGATTAATTTTGTTCCCATTTTTAAAATAAGAAAAACTAAGATTGCTTAAGATCACATAACCAGTATATGATTGAACAGAATTTGAAGCAATGTTTGACTCCAAGCCTACATTTCTAAGCTACATGATATAAAAGAAGAATGGCATGAAGCCAACAGAAAAGGACCACCCTTTGAGTTTACTGTGTTCATATCACCTTCTCTGCCTTAGAATCCTTCTCTCCTACCTGCCTGATAGAACTTCTCTGAAACGTTCTTTTCCTTTAGCACTTACTGCAAACTCACCTCATGATGGCCTCCTGATCAATAATGCTTCCTTCTCATTGCTCCCTTAGAGTCACTGCTTTATTTCTGAAATCTATTTATAAATTTGAACTAATTTGTAAATAGACTTTATAAGTAATATCAGAGGTGAATATTCTATGGCCTCAACTAAATATTAATACCCTTGGAGGCACTAGTTTCCAAGCACTAGGTACACTAGCTTCATTTTACATACTGTAGTAATTTACAAATGATGACATATAAATCTTTTGGGAGTACAAATTAATAAAATAGTGACATTACTAAGTATACACCAGTAACATTATTTTCCAAATTGACTCTATTCTTTTGAGCAGTTGATAAGAAAACAGACACATGATCAAAAAAAGGCATTTAAGCAATTGTGAAGAAACAATAAGCAGCAACATGAAAGAAAACATGTTATTTTATGAAGAAAAGAGCCCCAAATTTGAAGTAGCATCAATGATATATAGATAATTTGATCTATTCATGTGTACAACTCATTTTAATTTTCCTAAAAAATGTTATTTAGTAACTAATAACAAATCAATTATATTAATAGCCAAACAAGTAAGAACGTAGATAAGCTCAATTAAATCCATGGGCATAAATGAATATTTGCATTCCATATTAGATTCCATATTGAGTTGGAAACTTTATATTACAGTTGATAATATACTGAAGATATTTTGCATATGGTTCTTCACATGACTATCTTTCTCATATGAAACTTATATACTGGTAATTATCATTATCTTGCTCATGATTATGATTAAGACAGTAGCATCTGAGTGCCTCCACAGCCATCAAATCTAGAAATAAAATATATCTTCAATTTTAAAATTATAATAGAAATGTAAAACTCAAAAATACAGATCATTATTTTATAAATGTAGTGGTGTGAAAAATTCATTATCTTAATAATCAGCAGCAGAAAAAAATTACTGATGTCTCAGGATAAAAACAGGACCAGAGGTTCTAGTACACTAGGTTCCAATAAGACAAAAACGATAGCTAAGCTTTGCACTAGTAATAATCAAAATTTCATAGGTGAGTGGGTAGAGAGAAGGAGAAAAGAAAAGAAGGACATCAGCAAGACAATTAGGTAGGCATAAGGCTGAAGGAAGTGGTAAAATAAAAATCTGATACTGGAATAATAAAAGGACTTTTAAAAACAGGGATGTCCTTTTATTATTCCGATGTCTCCTGTTTTATGTGAAACTGTTTGTATTCTACATTGCGATACTATCCCTACAAACTCACATAGTTAATGAAAGGAAATATCATGTGCCTTTTGTGAGTGAATTTTGTAAGCAAAGCTAAGTTTCACATCTGGGTAACACAGCAGAGAGTAAACTTAGTGGACACAAGATGACAAGAGGATCTCTAAAGTAAATTTTATTCAATAAAAATCAAGAGCCCATAGAAAACAATATGACAATACAAAACACCTCTCTCACCCCACCCCTACAGCTGACCTTCCCAATATTAAAAAATATCTTAAGGAATATTAAAATGTATATGAAATTGGAAACATGCTTATTAAAAACAAATAAAGTAATTAATTGTGTAGAATTGGACACCCATAAGTAAATAAGGAGATAAAGAAGCAGGTAGATGCTTGTAACAGAATGAACAATCTAGAAACAGATGGAGATGTATAGGATGTCAGCCTATCACTGGAATTCAGGTTTATATTCTGCCACCACACATCTTTGTTCAAAGAAATTGTAGGCTTCCACTTCAATGAAATAACAGAGTGAGACTTACATTATTACCTTAAATAACAAGAAACCTAGAATAAGCATATGAAAACACTGTTTTCAGACACTGCAGGACAAGTACCACTGGACTACGGCTTCTGAGAAAAGGGAAGCAAGACAGAGAAGCCTTGCGGCTGTCCAGTTTGTGTTTGGAGGCAGTTTCTAGGAGGCAGTTTGGAAGAAGCCAAAGAGACCGTGGCTGTCTCACTAGGTTGGGGAAATAGAGCCTGGAAGTTGGAAAGCTCAAGGCAGCTTGAATCACGAACAAGAATACCAAGGACACCACTACTGCACTGATAGAGGAAGCTCTAAATACCTGCACGGAGGTCTATTCCAGGAGTGAGGTGGCTACTGATCTGCCCTATGTGAGTAGATACCACTCAAAGCCAAGGAAAGAATTACTGGAAAACTGTAGAATAACACTACTCAGAGCTCACCGTGGGAGAAGGACTTCTACCATTTAGAATGGAGAGACAATCAAAGAATACCTGGGACATTTAGAAGAGACTCCAGTGGGTCATGCCTTAGTGAAGATAACAGAGGAAAGAAGGGCATATTCTCTACAAAAGAACAAAGATGAGAATAACAACCAACTTCTCATAAGAATCTGAAAGACAGAAGACAATGGCAGACACTTTAAAACACTGAAAGAAAACAACAAGAAAAAGAGAGAGTTCTTTGCCAGTACATAAGAAACATGAAAGAATATGAAAGTTTTGAAAGCAGAGGTGGTGGTGTTGGTAGTGGTGGTTTAGGTACTAAGTCATGTCCGACTCTTGGGATCCCATGGACTGTATGCAGCCTACCAGGCTACTCTGTCCATGGGATTCTCCAAGCAAGAATACTGGAGTGGGTTGCCATTTCCTTCTCCAAAAGTAGAGGTAAAATGATGTAAATGGGAATTTGCACAAGAGATAGAGTGTTATGAAAATGGTAAATACATGGTAACCATAGAGTATAAAATGGTAAATACATGGTAACCATAGAGTATAATATTTCTCATTTTAATCACTTTAGAGAATAATTGTTTTAAGGCAAAAATAAGTGCATCATTGTAAAATTTATAACAAATAGAGAGGTGAAATTATAAAAGCAAGAAAACAAGGAAGGGAGGGTGAAATGAAAGTGTGCTGTTAGACAATTCTTAACATTTTTACATTTAGTGGCATAACAGTATTTGATGGTGAACTGGTAAGTTAAAAATCATGTTGTAGGCTTTGGAGTAATCACTAAACAAATAAAACAAAAGGCCCAAGTGGGAATAATACTAAAAATAAAATGGAATCATAAAATATATTCACTCTATCTGAAAGAAAAAAAGGGGGAAAGTAAAAAATTAGAAAAAAAAAAAGAAAAAGAAAAGAAATATCAAGACAGTTGATTTAAACACAAACACAGGAACAAAAACAGAGACTATAAATGACTTGAACAATCTAAAAGGTAGAGCTCATATAAAAAACTATACACTATAGAACAAAATTACTTTAAATATGAAGGCATAAAGACTAAAAATAAAAAAGTAGGGAAGGAACTGGCATGCAAACACTACTCAGAAGAAAGCTTAAACAGCTGCATTAAGATCATAATAGAAGACTTGAGAGCAACGGATAATATCAGGGTAAAACTGATAAACTTCCAGATAGATCCCACCATTATCAGGAATGAAACCTGGATACCACTCAGACTATACACAAAGTAAAAGTTTAAGGAAAGACTATTAGGAATAATTAATGCCAATAAATTCAATAACAATGAAATTAAAAAAAAATTCTTTGAAAGATGTGATTAAACATGAAGTAAATAACCCTTATCAAAGATAAAAATTAAACTCAATTTTAAAACCTTTCCAAAAAAAAAATTTCAAGCCAAGATAACATCACTGGAACTTCCACCAAATATTTAAGTAAAAAAAAAAAATTCTTTCAGGAAATAGGAAGATGAGAGAACATTTCTCAACTCACATAATAAGGTAAACATCATCTTGATCCAAAACCAAGCAAGGACATTACAAGAAAGCAAAACTACAGATGAGTGTCTCTTATGATCTCTTAGACATGAAAACAATCCATAACAAATGGCTCAGATAGTAAAGAATCTGCCTCCACTGCAGTAGACGCGGATTCAATCCCTGGGTCAGAAAGATTCCTCTGAAGGGAATGGCTACCCTGGCGGGCTACAGACCATGGGGGTCACAAAGAATCGGACATGACTGAGCAACTAACACATTCACTTCACTTTCATATTTGAATTATTTATGTATAAAAATAAGATTTTTTTAAAGAACTGTTTACAATATAATTTCAAACTGAGCAAGAAAAAGTAAATTCGGAAGTTTTCTAGAAGTTTAAAAATGTGCTATAAGTGGTTATAGTAATTAGTGTCTGTACAAAATTCCATCAGCAATATTTTTTAAGCATCAGACTAAAATTCTAGGAAAATACCCTAAGGATTTCTTTTCCAAGTGAATATCATTTAAGGACCTAATAAACAGAGTCCCTCTGTTATACTTACCTCTACTGTTTTACATTACATTTCCAATATAATTTATACATTACATTGTATCTCAAAGAATCTGCCTGCAATGCAGGAGACCTGAGTTCGATCCTCAGGTTGGGAAGATCGCTTGGCAAAGGGAATGGTGACCCACTCCAGTATTCTTGCTTGGAGAATCCCATGGACAGAGGAGTTTGGTGGGGTCCGTAGGCTCCATTGGGTCACAAAGTGTCAGACACGACTGAGCAACTAACATCACTACACTACTATATCTTCAAAAGAAGATAACAGAGGCTTTCATCTTTTTCTTTGGAAATTATTTTCTTCCAGGTATTAAGAAAATAAAGTGGCATTATGACTTGCATCTTATTTGTGAAAGATAGATAACCTTGAGTATTAAACCTTCTCTAGCATTTTCTTGATCTTCACTAACCATGATCAAGGTAGCATAGTCTTATCTGCAAATTACTAAAAATAATCAGCTCTGAGAAGTGACCTTGGATGAAGCAGTATTAAATTGGCCAGGAGATTTTTTTGAGGCATCACTGTTATTAACTCACAATTTTTTCATTTCACTCTGCCACTGATGCTTGGCAGGTTATAATTTTTCATTTTTGCACTCGGATGAAACTCAGTGAAGTAGAGTTTATGGAGATAGTAGAGGAGAATTTTTACAAAGGGATTTTCCCCATCACTTCATAATATTAGGTTACAAAATGGATCTCTATTTGAGACAACTCACCAGCTGAAGCTACATAATCAGACTTTAAGATAACAGTAATGACCACACTATATTTTAAGTTTTTTTTTTTTAATGCTACATTTTGAATACAGAGTTGCTGTTATGACTAATTTACATACTTGGAAATATTTTGATTAGAGATGGCTTGGACTGTTTTTCTTTTCGACAACTTCATGCCTTCATGAGATGGTTTGACAGGGTTAGAGAAAAAGTCTGTGAAAATAGTACACACTTTTTCTTTATGGACTTCCCTGATAGCTCAGTTGGTAAAGAATCCACCAGCAATGCAGGAGACTCTGGTTCGATTCCTGGGTCAGGAAGGTCCACTGGAGAAGGGATAGGATAACCACTATTATAGGCTACCCACTCCAGTATTTTGGGGCTTCCCTTCTGGCTTAGCTGTTAAAGAACCCGCCTGCAATGCGGGAGACCTGGGTTCAGTCTCCTGGGCTGGAAAGATCCCTTGGAGAAGGGAAAAGCTACCCACTCCAGTATTCTGACCTGGAGAATTCCATGGCCTACAGTTAAAAAAAGAACAATAAAAGGTTCTTTAAACTCTAGAGTACTTCACCATTTTAAGAAGTTTCACACATTATTGCATATAATTCGATAATAAACCTTCTTCCTCTACCTTTGTATTGCCCCCCCTTCCTTGTCCCTTATACTGGTAATCACTACTTTGTTATCTATACTAGAAAACATTTCTTTATATAGAGATATCCAGTACATAGATTAGAAATAGATTTACACCACTACTAGTGAATGGAAAATTAGTCTCAGGTAGGTAGCACCTATTTTTGGTGCATTTTTCTTCCTTTATCTCCATAAGATTGGCCCCAATGCCAGCAATATAGCGATTATAACTTATATCCATACTTTCAGAGTCCCCTTTCAGCACGCTACTTACTAGTAGCTTATGGTAAACACAAAATCATTGTAAGTTGTCATTTCTTTCAGTAAAAGAGGGGAAAAAAGCTCATTTTAAAAATAAAAGATATATTATAATAGAGGGTACAGCAAGTCAAGAACAAATTTGAGTTTGGAAATATTCTCAGAAAAGGAGACAGGGTTTAAATAAGTAATGAGAGTAGAAACTTGGAAACCAGTCTCCTCTAGCTTGAAAAAACTAAGTGCCACTTGAGTCACTAAGTGATTAACCTTATCCTGATTTCACTATTAGCATTGAATTGCATCAAGGATAATGTCAAGTTGGGATACCAAACTAGGGACAACTTCTTGCTAGGAACAACATTAAGTGTTGTAACTTCCATAAATTTTCTAGGTATGTCATCCCCAGTGTATTATCCCCATATTATTTTAAAGAAAAATTAAAATTAAAATGCTGCTGCCCCCTCAGAGCATCTGACTTTGATATCTTGGATGTAATTGTGGAATAAAATATTTTACTCCTGTAAATAAAACTTGTGACCCCACAAGAGACTGAGACTTGCCCGTGAGAGTCCGGGAGTCTCCAGCAGAGACCCGGGTTGGCAGTGGCCTGCTGCGGGGCGGGGACATGACAGTGTAGTGGAGCAGTGCCAGCATGGAACAGTTTGAAGGATGTGCCATTATCTGCATTACCTCCACCAGAGTTTGGCCTCAGGTCAAACAACAGGGAGGGAACACAGCCCCGCCCATCAACAGAAAATTGGATGAAAGATATACTGAGCATGGCCCCACCCATCAGAACAAGACCCAGTTTCCCCCTCAGTCAGTCTCTCCCATCAGGAAGTTTCCAAGACCCTCTTATCCTTCTCCATCAAAGGGCAGACAGACTGAAAACCACAATCACAGAAAACTAACCAATCTGATCACATGGACCACAGTCTTGTCTAACTCAATGAGACTACCAGCCATGCCTTGTGGGGCCACCCAAGACAGATGGGTCATGGTGTAGAGTTCTGACAAAACGTGGTCCACTGGAGAAGGGAATGGCAAAACACTTCAGTATTCTTGTCTTGAGAATCCCATGAACAGCATGAAAAGGCAAAAAGAAAGGACACTGAAAGATAAACTCCCCAGGTTGGTAGGTGCCCAATATGCTACTGGAGATGAGTGCAGAAATAACTCCAGAAAGAATGAAGAGATGGAGCCAAAGCAAAAACAACACCCAGTTGTGAATTGGACTGTGATGGAAGTAAAGTCAGATGCTGTAAAGAGCAATATTGCATAGGAATCTGGAAGGTGAGATCCATGAATCAAGGCAAATTGGAAGTGGTCAAACAGGAGATGACAAGAGTGAACATCGACATTTTAGGAATCAATGAACTAAAGTGGACTAGAATGGGTGAATTTAATTCAGAAGACCATTATATCTACTACACTGTGGGCAGGAATCCCTTAGAAGAAATGGAGTAGCCATCATGGTCAACAAAAGAGTCTGAAATGCAGTATTTGCATGCAATCTCAAAAATGACTGAATGATCTCTGTTTGTTTCCAAGGCAAACCATTCATATCACAGTAATCCAAGTCTATGCCCCAACCAGTAATGCTGAAGAAGCTGAAGACCTACAAGATCTTTTAGAACTAACACCCAAAAAAGACGTCCTTTTCATTATAGGAAACTAGAATGCAAAAGTAGGAAGTCAAGAAACACCTGGAGTAACAGGCAAATTTGACCTTGGAGTACAGAATGAAGCAGGGCAAAGGCTAATAGAGTTTTGCCAAGAGAACACACTGGTCATAGCAAACACCCTCTTCCAACAACACAAGAGAAGACTCTACACATGGACATCACCAGATGGTCGACACCAAAATCAGATTGATTACATTCTTTGCAGCCAAAGATGGAGAAGCTCTATACAGTCAGCAAAAACAAGACCAGGAGATAACTGTGGCTCAGATAATGAACTCCTTATTGGCAAATTCAGATGTAAATTGAAGAAAGTAGGGAAAACCACTAGGCCATTCAGGTATGACCTAAATCAAACCGCTTATGATTATACAATGGAAGTGAGAAATAGATTCAAGGGATTAGATCTGATAGACAGAGTGCCTGAAGAACTAAGGATGGAGGTTCATGACATTGTACAGGAGGCAGTGATCAAGACCATCCCCAAGAAAAAGAAATGCAAAAAGGCAAAATGTCTGAGGATTGACAGATAGCTGAGAAAAGAAAAGACATGGAAGGCAAAGGAGAAAAGAAAAGATATACCCATTTCAATGCAGAGTTCCAAAGAATAGCAAGGGGAGATAAGAAAGCCTTTCTCAGTGATCAATGCAAAGAAGTAGAGGAAAACAATAGAATGGGAAGTACTAGAGATCTCTTCAAGAAAATTAAAGATACCAAACAAACATTTCATGCAAAAATGGACTCAATAAAGGACAGAAATGGTATGGACCTAACAGAAGCAGAAGATATTAAGAAGAGGTGGCAAGAAAACACAGAACTATACAAAAAAGATCTTCACGACCCAGATAATCCCAATGATGTGATCACAAACCTAGAGCCAGACATTCTGTAATGCAAAGTCAAGTAGGCCTTAGGAAGATCACTAAGAACAAAGCTAGTGGGTGTGATGGAATTCCAGTTGAGCTATTTCAAATCCTGAAAGATGATGCTATGAAAGTGCTTCACTCAATATGCCAGCAAATTTGGAAAACTCATCAGTGGCTACAGGACTGAAAAAGGTCAGAATTTATCCTAATCCCAAAGAATGCTCAAACTACTGCACAATTGCACTCATCTCACACGCTAGCGAAGTAATGCTCAAAATTTTCCAAGCCAGGCTTCAACAATACATGAACCATAAACTTCCAGATGTTCAAGCTGGATTTAGAAAAGGCAGAGGAACCAGTGATCAAATTGCCAACATTTGTTGGATCATCGATAAAGGAAGAGAGTTCCAGAAAAACATCTACTTCTGCTTTATTGAATATGCCAAAGCCTTTGACTGTGTGGATCACAATAAACTGGGGGAAATTCTTCAAGAGATGGAAATACCAGACCACCTGACCTGCCTCCTGAGAAATCTGTATTCAGGTCAAGAAGCAACACTTAGAACTGGACATGGAACAACAGATTGGTTCCAAATCGGGAAAGGAGTACGTCAAGGATGTATATTGTCACCCTGCTTATTTACTTTATATGTAGGTATTTCATGAGAAATCCCAGGCTGGATGAAGCACAAACTGGAATCAAGATTGACGGGAGAAATATCACAACCTCAGATATGCAAATGACACCACCCTTATGGCAGAAATTGAAAAACTGAAGAGCATTCACTTTGATGAAAGTGAAAGAGGAGAGTGAAAAAGTTGGCTTACGGCTCAACATTCAGAAAACTAAGGTCATGGCATCCGGTCCCATCACTTAACTGCAAACAGATGGGGAAACAATGGAAACAGTGACAGACTTTATTTTGGGGGGCTCCAAAATCACTGCAGATGGTGACTGTAGCCATGAAATTAAAAGATGCTTGCTCCTTGGAAGAAAAGTAATGACCAACCTAGACAGCATATTAAAAAGCAGAGACAATACTTTGCCAACAAAGGTCCGTCTAGTCAAGGCTGTGGTTTTTCCAGTGGTCATGTATGGATGTGAGAGTTGGACTATAAAGAAAGTTGAACACTGAAGAATTGATGCTTTTGAACTGTGGTGTTGGAGAAGACTCTTGAGAGTCCCTTGGACTGCAAAGAGATCCAACGAGTCCATCCTAAAGGAAATCAGTACTGAATATTCATTGGAAGGACTGATGGTGAAGCTGAAACTGCAATAATTTGGCCACCTGATGTGAAGAACTGATTCATTTGAAAAGACCCTGATGCTGGGAAAGACTGAAGGCGGAAGGAGAAGGGGACAACAGAGGATGAGATGGTTGGGTGGCATCACTGACTCAATGGACATGATTTTGAGTAAGCTCCAGGATTTGGTGATGGACAGGGAAGCCTGGCATGCTGCAGTCCATGGGGTCACAAAGAGTCGGACATGACTGAGTGACTGAACTGAAGTAAATAAAAGTGACAATTACACTGTTCAACCACAGAAAATTATGAATACTTCATAATACAACTTTGATATCAATAGGACTTTGATTTTTTTTGTCCAACTGCTGCCAAAGTATGTAAATTGACAGGATAGCTGCATCATAAAGGAATTATTTTGAGTGACTATAGTACTTAGATTTGCACAGATTGGATAGTTTTGCAGCTTAGAGTAAGTAACATTTTGTTTTAACTGAAGTTCCAGAATAATAGGCAGAAATGAAATTACCAAGGCAAAGAAGGGTCTTCTAAACTTTTTAAAAGGAATATGGGCAAAAATGATAACTCATATATCATCTTTTTATTAATCTGTATCCTATACATCACACACTACAGTTTAAAGAAATATGATTAAGATAGTTTTTTTAATACACATAATAAAAGCAAAACAAGAAAGATATAAAACACTTTTAAACATAATATAGTATTCAAATGAATTTTTAGAGTCTCAAAGTATTTTTCTGTTATAAATACTAAATTAATAACAAATAGACTGTAAGCCAACATATTTATTTTTTGGGGACCAGGAAAGTCCCATTTGAACCAAAAGGTGGAATAGTTTGGTTTGTTCCTCTACAAAAACTGGTAATATGGAAAAAGCAAGTTAGCTCAGATTTGCTATGCATTAAGGAAGCAGCATTTGGTGCAGAAGCTACAGAGAAACTTAGCATTAAAATTTCCAACTTTTCAGAAATACTACCAAGAGTCATTATGTGTAAAAGAAATTCAGTGTATGGCTGAGTCCCTTTTCTGAAACCATCACAACACTGTTAATCAGTTATACCCCAATTCAAAACAAAAAGTTAAAAAACAAAAATCAGAAAAAGGGTAGGGGATGAGGATTCGGAAATCATACAGTTTGCAACTTCAGACTGGATGGGATGTAGTTAAATTTCTCACAACTATCTCATAATATTTACTATTATAAAACTTAAAAAAAAAAATACTCACCTTGAAAGTAGGAAGGAGGAGTTTGGAGACAAGAGGGAGATAGACAGTGAGAAATGTGGCAACTGCACAAAGGAGAAACTTGGAAAAACTGGAGGAATTTAAAGGTATTCAGGAATGTTTTACCACTGTGAAACATTCCCATGAAACGGCAGTGACATAAACATTAATCATCAATTAAAAAAAAAGAAATTCAATAAAATGTTTATCACTTCCAAAGTTTCATTTGTTTAAAATTGTATTATTAAAATAGCATTTCTAGTATTAAGTATAAATCTCAGCCACCCATTTAAGGTTTAAATAGTCAAATTATTAAATTAAGATTCAAAGAAGGCATTTTGAAGGACAATAAATATCATCAGTAAAAATATAGAATTTGGACAATTACATTTTTTAATCAATAAGGTAAATGAGCCAAATCACCAAAAATAAACAGTCTGTCTCTTAAGACAAATGTTTATTTGGTAACTTCTTTTTTTGTCTTTTGTTTTGATCATTAAGATAATAAAACAGAAAATATAAATAGGTAATTTATGGTTAGGTGTTCTCAAAAAAAAGAAAACACACACACACGTCAAGAACTACATGAAGTATCTGGAAAATACTCATGAAAATGCAGAAACATAGCAGACATTTCTGGTCCTGAGGCATGCTGCCTGGGAGCTGGACACACAGGTCTCACATCCCATATATGCTTTCACTGCTCTGCAACCTTTGTCTTCAACTTCTGAGGGTCTGACTAAGCAGAGTCAAGAGCTCCTTCCTATTTCCCTTGCTTCTGAATTGACCATCCTATCTTTCTTGCTCTGTCAGCGTTTTCCGAACATACAAAAAATACCAAGACTATTTTTTATTCACATCAAGTTTGTTATATTTGCCTCAGAAAAATATTTAGAAAAGTTTAACATGTCACTCAAAAGTTGTAAAAGGTTTTCTCTCTCCAATTAACAGGTTCCCCCATTCAAAACTGTAAAACATAAATAATTGCCAATAATTAACATTAAACATAAAAATGATTGACTAATGAAAGCTATAGTTGAGAAAAAAAAAGCTTTGAGATAATTTAATGACCACAAATAATGTGTATCAAAACACTATATCAGTTTGCAATATCATAAAATATCTATTAAATGAATATGCTACTGTTCAAGGGGTAGAAGTACTTTAGTCAGTTAGGATACCAGGATAATCTTGAGCATTTAAAAAATTTTTGTGAAGAATTACAAGAATGTAAATTTTATATCAATTAAAACCATTATGTTTTATAACAAAAATAATAAATATTAATTTAGACCAATGTTCTTTAAGCATAGTAAATGTGAAATTTAGATTGTATATACTTTGTAAACAGATAATGCATTTCAGTTAACAGGAGCTTTCATGTTGGCATGGGAAAGGGATGGAAGGGAAAACACGGATCTTAACCACACATAATAGTCTTCTGCTCTGCTCCAGAGGAGAAATGAGTAACTTTCCCTCAAGCTTCTCTGATTTTCTTCTTAACCTATTAAACATAAAAGTAAACAAAGAAAAAAAACCTGAGATCATAAGGTATGTCTTATATGAGCAATCTCTAATTTAAAAATGTAATGATACCTTTTAAAACAAAAAATAAAATTAAAACTAAATTAAGTAAAACAGATGAAAGAACAAAGAATAGAAATCAATAAAGCATAAAATAGAAGAAATCAATGAAATAAAAAATTATTTTAAAAAATCAGAAAAAAATAAATGAACTTCTAGCCAGACTGATTAGAAAAAAAAAAGAGAGAGAGAGAGAAGATAAAAATTACCAAACTTTTGACCAGTAGAATCTAACAATATATAATGATCAAGTGAGATTTAACCATTTATCTCAAGATAAAATGGGATAAAATAAAATCCCAAGAATGCAAGTTTGGATTAACATTCAAACAGTAACTAATATAATTTACTATATTAGTAAATTGAAAGAAAAAAAAAGACCATTTCAATGAATGTAGAAAAATCATTTGATTGGGAAGGAAGAATTAAAACTGTGTTAGCAAATTATCTTATGGAATATGATCACCTATATAGATAATCCAATGGAATCTACCAAAAAATGCTACTAGAAATAAATTAGTTTACTAAGCAGTGAAATCCAACACTGATACACAATCCATGAAAATTAATTGTATTTCTGCATAATAACAATGAATTATCAAAAAATTCAAATTTAGAAAAAATGCATTTAAAAGCAGATAAAAACATGAAATATTTAGGGGTAAATCTGACAAACTCTGTGCAAGACTTGAAGTCAAAACCACAAAACACGCTGAAAGAAATTAACTATATATGTAAATAGAGAGACATAATTTGTTCACATGTCAGAGGATGCAATCGTGTTAAGATGTCATTTCTCCCCAAACTGATACAAAGATCAAAAACATCCCAAACAAAATCCCAGCAGAGATTTGAAAATTAATTCTAAAAGTCAAGCAGAAGTGCAAAGAATCTAGAATAATCAAAATTACTGTGTGTGCCATTTCTAGGGCTAACTCTACTAGGTTAAAAGACTTCTTATACAGTTAGCAATCTAAAAAGAGGAAGAGTGAAGGCTAAGAGGCAAAAAGATTAACAGAAAAAAACAGGCTTTCCAAAAAGAGACATATATGGACAACCGATTTTTTACAAAGGAATAAAGACAATTGGGTGGGAAAAGGATTGTCTTTTTAACAACTGATGCTGCAACAACTGAAAATCAATATGCAAACAAAAGAAAAAGAAAGTTGATCCATGCTGTAATCTATATGTAAAATTACTCACAGTGGATCACAGATCTAAATTTTTAAAACTTAAAACTTTTAGAGTAATACACAGAAGAAAACCTTTGGGAGCTTGGTTTATGCAAAGATTTCTTAGTATGATAGTGAAAAAGCAAAACCCATAAAAAAAGAACAAAATGGCAAATTCAATTTCATCAAATTAAAAACTTAAACTATTCAAAAAGCACTGTTAAAGAGAATGAAAAGACATATCACAGATTAGGAAAATGATTTGTAAATCACATATTTGACAAACAATTTGTACCTAGAATGTATAAAGAGCCCTTGCATCTAAACAATATAAAGAACTCTCAAGACTCAATAAAAACTAAAAGATCTGTATAAACACATCATCAGAGAATATATATGGTTCAGTTCAGTTGGTGCTCAACATCATTAGTCATTAGAGAAATGCACATTAAAACTACAAAGATATACCACCATACCGCTATTAGAATGGCTGAAATTAAAAACCCTGACCACAGAAAATTTTCACAACAATGTTGTAGACCCAGAAATCTCATGCACTGCTGATTGGAATGTAAATGAAACTACTACTTTGGAAAACAATTTGATAGTTTTTTAAAAGGTGAAACATGTATCTACCACACAGCCCAGCCCAGCCATTCCACAGTCCAGCCCAGTCATTCCACAGCTGGAAAACAGGTTGATAGTTTTTTAAAAGGTGAAACATGTATCTACCACACAGTCCAGCCCAGCCATTCCACAGCCCAGACATTTCCCCAAGAGAAATAAAAGCATAGGTCCATATACAGTCTTGTAATGATGTTCATAACCACTTTATTTGAAAAAGCCAAAAACCAGAAAACCCCAACAGTTCAATAAGGGACAAAGTAAACAAATTGTAGCATATCCATACAATGAAATGTTAGTTAACAAAAAAGGAAATAAACTATTAATACAACAACATGAACACACTTAGTCTAGATCTTACTGCCAATAACCTCACGCTTAACTTCTTGTAGTATTCTAGCCCTTGAGGAGTTCCACAGGAATTACAGAAGTTATGATGGCAAAGAGGAATAGTTATGGAAGTATTCTAATATAATTTGGGTTCAGAGTTATTTAATTATTCTACTATTGCAGCATCCATCAGAATAATAGAACCGTAAGTGCTCTCATCAAGGCCAAGGATAGCAATAAGCTGAGATGGAAATTAGACTTTAACAGTTATAACTGAGGATACTTAAAAGATAAATAATTCCAACACAGTATTGAACAGATCTCAGCATAAATACATAAATGGATGAATAATCCTTTTCTTTACCCAATTCTACATTAGGAGAAAATCCTCTGTGTTCAATCTAGACAAAGGGAACATGAACCCCTAGATCAAGTTTATGATCTTGCAAATAGCCAAGAAATGAGTCAAATACATTATCAATACCTATGTCAACAACACAGCCAAAGTGCTAATGGAAATTGTTTTTTCTCATTGGCATATTCAGTGCTTCAGAGGGCCCAATGTATTCATAAACCATCAAATGAGATTTCAGGGTAGTAGATAAAGTATGTGCATGAACTGAACTGAGCAATATTGATGGATGCCTAATGAGGTTATGGAACAAATCAACAGATCTGGCCTGCTGCCTGTTCATTAGCCATCCTAGAAGAGCCTGAGGGGACCCACCTAAAACCAAAAGAAAGCATCACTGGAGTTCAAGATCATGAGTATCATACAATCAGAAAAATTTTACAGCCAGAAGGGCTCTAAGGAACCATGTAGTTCAGTGTCCACAAGTCTGTACATCATTGTTGTTCTTCAGTGATTCCATGAACTTCTTGAAATTGTATGCAAAATTGCATGTATACATGCCCAAGAGCCACTGATCTAGTTCAATCATTTCATTTACTGGATGAGGAAACAGCTCCATTGAAACTGGATCACAACTCACTAGTACTATATTGGAGATAGCATCTTGAGTTCCCGATGTTTGTTTTTGCTATCACAAGCTGTCTTCTATTAAAGTATTTACAGTCTTAACTGCAGTAGAAAAAGACAGACAGCTAGAATCCCTAATCTCTGCTTCCCTAAAAGATTTAATGTCTTCTGTGTAATCACTCAATAAGCTCTCCATGAGTTCATTTATACTGCCCTTTCTTTTCAACACGCCAAATATAACCTGTGTGATGTCTGTGTTCTGGAAACCTTTTCAATTGAAACAATATCTGACATAAGTAGCTCATGCCCTAGTGATATCTCAGAGACCAAAAGTAAATCTGCCAGAATACATAAAGGAGAAAATAGAGAATATAATTTTGGCTGAGAGGAACAAATTCAATCCTGCTTCACATGAAAACAGTCAGTACAGGTGAGTCAGAATCTCAGAAGGCTGCAGACAGAGAGGAGAGATGTTAGGGCACAAGTGATGCCTTCCTTTTTTGGCAGGTAAGGGCTCAGAGTGAGATAACTTGGTTTATCAAAGTGTGGCTTTACTAGTAACTACATTGGTGAAAACAGGATACATTAGCAGGCCGGAAGCTCCAAGCTCAACCTCCTGGAGAACATCAAGGGAATATTTTTTTTTCCTACTTCTCTGAATTTCTCTTCTTTTGTTCTTTTATAAATGGAACATATTGTCAACTGAAACTGAGAAGTGAATCAGGTCTCTGTTAAAACACCAATGGAAATACAAGAATTCCAGACTGTATCATTTATCTTTTCAGTTAATAGGATATTAATCAAATACTATGAACTCTAGGAAAAGGATTTGATTAAAAGTCCCATGTTTCTTTCCTTAGATAGAAAGTTCTGTGCAAAAAATTAAAAATTTTTTAAACTAAAAAGGTTTTGAGACTGTAAGTGTGCAAGAACAAGGCTACATATTCATTTATACTGTCTTATATATAAAGAACAAATGTTTGTTAAAAAATTGAATTGGTGTATAAATCATCTACCAAATTATCACCTTGTGTGTTAGTTGCTCAGTCATGTCCGACTCTGCAATCCCACAGACTTGTAGCCTGCCAGGCTTCTATGTCCATTGAACACTCCAAGCTAGAATACTGCAGTGGGGTGGCATTCTCTTCTCCAGGGGATCTTCCCCACCCAGGGAATGAGCCCAAGTTTCCTGTATATGTGATTCTTTACTGTCTGAGACACCAGAGAAGCCCAAAATGATCATCCTCATCATTTCCAAAGGAGAAAGAATCCTTGCTCAAGAACAGCTCCCCTTATGAATGCACTAAGGCTATTTTTTTAAATTGGCTTTCCTTGAGCAATGCTCTATAAATTTCAATCAACATTTTAGTTTTTCCAAAATGGCTCTCATTTTACAAATAGATGCCAGTACTTTTATATGTTCAATAAATTAAGATTTTCTCTCAGCATTGCTGTTATAAAAGAAATGATACCTCTCTGGTAAGATATTTTGGCTAATGAATAAGAATCTCTCATTAAATTAATAGCACTATTAGATTCACTTTCAGATGGCTTAGCAGTGGTCTTTGGGGTTTGCTGACTAGGGCAAGTAGCCATTAAACATGAATTTGTACAAAGTAAATCTCCATCTCAAATCTAAACAAACTGTTTTCTCTTAATAAACCTGCTTCTTTCTCTATATTGATTATTATGATTAGGAGCATTATAATTTTTTATCTAGTGTAATACTTTAAAAATTGACTAATTTTTTAAAAATTGGAAGTCTTTAACTATAAGGATTCATGTATTCAGTCGTGTCCGACTCTTTGTGACCCTATGGATTTTAGCCCACTAGGCTCCTCTATCCACGGACTTCTCCAGGCAAGAATACTAGAGTAGATCGCCATTTCCTTCTCCAGGGGATCTTCCCAATCCAGGGATCAAAACCGAGTCTTCTGAATTGTCAGTCAGATTCTTTACCAATGAGTCACTTGTTGTTCCCAAAAGCACTTGTTGAAAATAATTACAAGGCAGTTGTCTTAGGCAGTGAATAAGAGTGGCAAACAAACAAATTTTATGATTTGTTTAGGTGTTCACCTCTACCACTGGAATCTCTTCAAGGGCAAATATTATACCAAACAAATGTTTGTTCCCACAGATCCTATTAAAATGCTTAAGATACAGTGAGTATACATGTCAGCTGAGGTAATTCGTTAAGTGAATGAAAAGATATGGAAGAACTAAGATCCCTCTTCTGTTGGATGTGTAACTGGTTCAATCATATGAATCTTTTTTCCTTTTTTACATATTAGAACTTTCAGAATATACTTGTTCCCACATCCTTAGATACAATTAAATAAAATTGATTTCTAAGGCTGCCATTAAAAAAGAACCACGCTGAATGACTTCAACAACAGAAGTTTATTTCCTCACAGTTTTGGAAGCTGCAAGTCTGAGATCAAGACCCAGCAGGGCTGGTTCCTCCTGAGGCCTGTGTAGGAGAATCTGTTAGAGGTGTCTCTCCATGGCTTTTGATGACAGTATTCACTCTGTGCTTTTACAGGGTCTTCCCTCTGTCCATGTCTATGACCAAATCTCTTTTTTATAACAATATTAGTGATATTAGATTAGGGCCAACTCTAATGACCTCATTTTAATCTAACCACCTCTGTAAAGACCCTATTTCCAAATGAGGTCACATTCCGAGATCCTGGCAGTTATGACTTCAACATGATTTTTTAGGGACACACAATTCAAACTATAACATCTATCCTAGCTCACAGAAAAAGAGTGTGTTATGGTTATGTTTTTCAGTCTTTTCAGAATATTTCTAAACAATGAGTCAGATTTTTCAGGATATTTTCTATTCCCTTTAAAACATTTTATGAAGAAAAAAATCCCTAAGGTCTGTAGCAGTGGTTTTGAAATCCAGTTGTTACATCAAAGTCAGCACTAGAGCTGAAGCAAGAACAACTGAAGTAATTTTGTTCCTGGCTCAGACATTAAACATTGAATCTGCCCTGGGCAAAGGCCTTAACTAATCTGAGCTTCCGTTCTTCACCTGCAAAAGGAAGTGTTTAGGCTGAATCCCTCTGCAATTCCACAAGCCCAAAGACTCTGATTCTACCTTGTCTTATTTTGCCACAGCAATTGGCACTGTTGGAGGTGACTTGGAAATAACACAAGAGTCCTTATTTAATGAAGAGATTAATATAAATTCAGTCAAGTTTTGAAATGTTTGCACAGCTGAAGACCATGAACCTCCCAGACTTCTCAGACAAATTCCATCCATTCTCTGAGGACAAAGTGCCTTTGGAATTGTAAATGCACACAGATGTTGCTTTCAGCACAAAAAAATACCTATGGTAGGTATGGCTCATGGCAGTGCCTTAAGCTACTCCAAAGTAATTTGCATCAAGATTGAGTATTACAGCTATCTTCATTTTCTCAAAAATTAGTCCTAGAAAAATAGAACCTATCACAACAGGTTATAGGATTTAGTTACATATTAATTTATAAAAATTATCTTGGATTCTATGATATAATTCAAAGCAACTTAGAAAATGGTGACCAGGTATCCTAAAATATAAATTTTTAAAGTATCTATTTTTAAAAAACACCAAAAGACAACAGAATCAAGACAAAGAAATCTTTATTGACAGGAAAAACAAGTATGCATTTGAATAAGAATCCATTTCTTTCGATAAAAGTACTTTTATAAATTTCATACAGAGTATACTGATCGAGAAGGAAATGGCAACCCACTCCAGTGTTCTTGCCTGGAGAATCCCAGGAATGGAGGAGCCTGGTGGGCTTCTGTCTATGGGGTCACACAGAGTCGGACACGACTGAAGCAACTTAGCAGCAGCAGCAGCATAGTGATCAAAAGATTTGCGGAAAATGTGTTGAAAGAGAATGACTCATATGAACATTGCCTTTGAGAAATAATCGTGGGATATTACAACACAAGACTATAGGATATGTTAGGACAATTTGAGACAATATCAACGCTGGGGAAAATATGCACCAATACTTCAGAAGATTTTTTAGAACACAGGAATTCCTTAAAAGCAACATCTACTTAAATTATCTGCTGAGACTAATTCTTGAGGATACCAGACATATATTAAACTGTCATTAATTTACTTAAGCATATAATAGACATTGGAGAGAAACAACCTGACTTCAAAAAGCAACTGTCTCAATACCTAACACTTGACAATAATAATAGTGACAAATTGTTTAAAAAGTACTACCAAAATGAAACTTTTAAGAAAAGTATAGTGTTTGGGGGCTTTTTTTTTTTATAACTATGCTAATAAACATCTTGAGTCTAAGAAGGTGCTTTGATTACCTGAAGCTTCTAAGATTTATAAATTTCACTGCAGTTCTGGATAACCAAAAGGTATCATAGAGTGTGGGGCAGATGGCTATAAAATCATGGCCCATAGTTACAATATTTACTAATTAATATAGTGGTGAAAAGCGATACAGGGCTGAAAAAAGAACACCAGCAATATTAATACAGGTTACGGTGATCTGAGGTTCATGATGTACTTTCTGAGAGTATACTGGTCACCCAAAATTGATAAAGTAATTCTTCCATTGAAGCAACATCCCATTCTACAAGTAATTTCTTACAAGATACTGAGTGTCTCAATGATCTTATATGGTTGATTCACTTCTTAGGGCTGTGTGTGCACAGAAAAGGGTTTATTCATTCTGGCTGGCAATAGCTCTGGAAAATATAGGTACTACTTTATATACCTATAACATACATGAAAAGTAAATATCTCTCCTTTTCCTCCCAGGATGAAAGCCTCACTGCAAATTTTAATTAAGATCAGAAGCGGCACTATATATTTTATGGGTGAGTCTAAAGTATGAAGAGATTAAATGGCCAGCTTATTTTGCTAATCATGTAATAGAAATTCACCAACTCCCACTTCAATTAATAATACACCCAAAAAAGGCTCTCAAAGCTGTGTTTTCTGAATTAAAGGCTCTTACCACCTGTGGGATAGGAGCTGAACTTCCCCCTACTTATTTAGTTCACTCCACTATTTTCACTTCATCTAAGCTTTCCTTCCTTTTACTCTCCACATGTTTTGGAAATAACAAGGCTGACCCTTTTCTCTAAACTTGAAACTAGGAGTTCCTGACTTTAAAATAATCCTGACTTTTAAAACTTTAAAAACGATCATTGTTGAGATATAATTCACATACAATAAAATTCACCCATTTGAAATGTCTGATCCAACGGTTACTATATCCACAATGTTGTATGTTAATCACCACAAACAAATTTAAAACAGTTTTATCCTTCCTAAAAGAAATCCCATACTTAAGTCACTCCCATTTCCCTCTCTCCCACTGCTAGGAAATCAATAATCTACTTTGTCTGTATCGATTTACCAATTCTGGACCTTTCATATAAAAGGAATCACACAGTATATGGTCTTTGTGACTGGCTTCTTTGACTTATCATGTTTTCAAAGTTCAATTACATAGTAGAATGTATCAATACTTCATTCCTTTATTGCAAAATAATATTCTACTGTATAAATATAGCATATTTTATTTATCCATGCATCAGCTGATGAATAATTGGATTTCTTGCACATTGAGGCTATTATTAAAAATCATCCTATGAACATTCATGTACATGTCTTCACGTGGTCAGACATGATCCTGTTTATCCTGGATATATAACTAGCAGTGGAATTCCTGAGTCATATAGAAAATCTATGTTTAACAATTTAAGGAAGAGCCAAAATATTTTCAAAACAGTTGTACCAGTTCATATTCCCTTCATCAACATATGATGGTTCTAATTTTTCTATATCCTCACCAACATATACCATTATCTGAATCATAGCAGAGGATATAAAGTGGTGTATTATTGTGGCTATGACTAGCATTTTTCTAATGTGTAATAATAAACCTACTTTCATGTGTTTATTGCCCATTTGCCTGTCTTCTTTGGAGAAATGTCTGTTCAGATTCTTTTCCCATTTTTGATTGACAGATACAATGTGGCAATGAAATGCTGAAACTCTATCCACATCAGTATCACTAACAAAGTTGATATTGGACTAGGAGGGGAAAGACTGAAACCTCAAAGGTAGGCAATTGTACCAAGTATTTCTGACATCATGTCATGACCAAAGTCAAGTAAGTGGCTGTGATTTTATGGTTCATATAGCTTGAAGATGTAAGGAGCAGCCCCAAAAGGTGAAGTGGGGTGCCTATAGTTGTGAATGGCAGGAACTAAGCTGGATATGAGAACCAGTTCCTAGTAGGTTGGTTCAGAATAGGGTTCTGAATCAAGAAATGAAGGAGGAAACTAAGTCAGGTGGACAAAGCAAATGTGACAAAAGGGAAGTGCCATGAGATTGTAAAGAAATGTACTAAGAATTTATCCCAGATACTGTAGATGTGAAGTTGAGAGTAGTCTGTACTCTTAGGTTAGAAAGAGGCTTTTTACATACTTTATCCTTATAAAGGTCTGGTTTATGAATTTGTAAAGATTTAGGCAACATATTGATGCCTAGAACTAAGTAGCATTACTGAATCTTGCTGTACCCCAAATACTCTCCCAATTGCTTTACATATATTATTTCACCTAATTCTCATGAGTACCATAGGAGGTTAATCCAATTATATTAATAAAAGAGGTGACAAAACTAAGATTTTTAGAAGGTTAAGTATCTTATGTAAGTCACACAGCTATAAAACAGCTGAGTTTAGATTTAAAACCAGATCTAGCTAACTCCAAATTATGTGGTCTTTGATTATAATACTGAAGATGAAGAAAAACTGCATTTGGATCAAGCTTAGTATTTTATTTAAAATAATAAAAAGTGGTATATGGCTTGGATGCTACAAGTTAATAGGGTTTGTAATCTTCATTGGTTATTAGTATTGCCATCACATTAATCAGCTATATATGAAACTTTTGAGCTATCTGTGATTTCTTCTTCTACCAACATATCACTTCTATCTGACACCCATTTTCCATTCCACTCTCATAGATCTGTTATTTCAGGTCATCATACTTGATAACTGCAGTATCTTTCTACCTGTTAACTGTCCTTATATAAATCCAGGTGATTCACTACTATAAAACTAATTCTTAAATATAGTTCAGATCACAGCATATCTACACTCAAAAATATTTAATACTCTCCTCTCGTATCCACCAAATCAAATAGAGCTAACTGACCTTTACATTTCTGGACTCCATAATATACCCACGACTTCCCATTCCAGCCTAGACATCTTAGCTGCCTACAGCTAAATGTACCACTTACTATTGTTGAAAACTACTCTATGTTTCCAAACTTAATTCATCTATTTATTCTTTTCTCTGGCATGGAATGCCTCCCCTATGTCTGCCTATTGAAATTCAATCCATCTCAAATGCCACATCTTCCAGGAAAACTATCCCAATTCCCTCAACATAATTCCTTCCTCTTTTAATTACATTTTTTGTGTAGCTCATGTAACTCTAGATTACTGTATTTTCGTGGATTCACTTAATCTCCCTTTCTAGACATGAAATTCTCTGAAAGCAAAGCTTGTGTATTACTCTTGTTTGAATTCCAAAACACTCAGCAGATGTTTTGAAATTATGGCCATTAAAAATAGTCATTGGATTATTTTATTAAAGTTGGAAAAATATAGTGCTGCATTAGGCAGAACTATTTTGGTTGCAAATCCATCTAATTTAGACCCAAAGAGAATTGCTTCGGGCTCATATGAACAAATTATGGAAAAGGAAAACTACCTTGCCATAGACATGGCCACTAGCGGTGTCCCGGTTTCTATCCTCTAAGCTTCAGCACGAGAGAGAAAGGAATCTTCTGCAACACTCACCTCGACACCTGCACCTGTTTTAAAAATACCAGAAAAAAGTTTCTGACTGCCCAGCTTAATTCACTGATTCACTGAACTTTTGCCAGTAGTCAAAGCTGAGCATAAGAAGGTAGCAGCGCCCATTGAAGACATCATGGATAAAGTAAGGAATCATGTATGTGTGTGTGTGTTAGAGTGCTTTCTCAGAAAATGAGAGAAGGGATATGATATAAACAAATATTTAATGTCCATTATAAGTAGTGAAAGGTTTCAGTGATAATAACTGATAACCATTGCATAGTTGACAAAAAAAAAGGAGAAAAGGAAAATTTTAGTCTATCTATATAAACAGAATTTAGAACATATGGTATCATTTGTTTTCCCACTCTTATTATTGTTCTTTCTTCAACATTCCTAAGTTGGCAGGTTCAGATTTTGCATAGTTTATGTAGAAGTAAGGCTGTGTATAACTGTTGATAAATTTCCCAGATTGATATAAAAAAGAAAAAGACTGCTTATCTTGGCTGTTTGGGAATCCAGTATTCCATGATGGTTAAAACAGTGTTACTGAATATAAATTTTAGCCTTTCTCATGAAAATTAACTTTTTTACTTTCTGACATCATATTTCTCTCTTCTACTTTTATTGTTGGAAATATATATATTTATACATTTTTTTCATTTATCTCAAGAGTATCATATACACATGACAGCAAGAATCATAGTCTCAAATAACCATTAGTATAATTACCAGAAACAGCATTAATGAATGGGAAATAAGGTGATCTGAGAAGTGTGTACTCTTGAAATGGGCAGCTGGTATGCTGCTCCAGCCGATTGTTCCATTGAGTGAAGGCAGATGAGTGTTGTTGAATCAGGTGGTTCCTTATACCAAAAAATGTCAGAAAGTCAGGGTTATATATGAAACCTCTTGATTCCTATATGTGAGCCACCAACTCATATTTTCAAATGCTTTACATACCTGACAGAGCAAATCTGCAGGTAAAATCTAACCTGCTAATTTTTTCTTCTGTTAGATAGGTTCAACAAGTGCTCATTGAATGAATGCTTATATACAAAACTAATGATCTGAAAATCAAATCATGGTTTTCTATTAATTAGAGTTCAGTTGTAGAGACTACTTTCTCCAGAAGAAAATGTTGGCACCAGTTCATTAAAATGTTGTTTAAATTTTAACTTTTATAGGAGAATCATTCTTTTGTTAATGGGAGGCATAGGTAAATATAATCCTAAAAATTATCTCTCAAGAAATTAGTCAGATGGATGATCAATTCACTCTTGTAGATGCTTTTCATATGCTATTAAAAGGATAACATAGCTAGCATTTATTGGTATTCTTGTTTATTTCTTCCTACTTAAGTATCACGAAGTTTAAATGTTTAAATTGCTCAATTTAATCCTTTTCATGAAGACATTTAAAACTGCTTTCAGCCATACTGATATCTCTTTCTTTGAATTTCTGTAGCCCTTATTTGTTGTATATTTTCAAGTTTCAAGGAGTTTCTTGACTATAGAAGTGAAATATCTATACAGTGAAGCAATGGAAAGAACAATAAGCTTGCTATTAGGAGATCCAGTCAGATTCAAATTCATTAATTGTGGGACCTTGAGAAAAGAGAGAAAAATGGCCTGCTATGTACTTCAGCAAAAACTCTTCAGCAGTGGTCAACTGAGACAGGGAGACAACAGAGGGAAATCAGGCATTTAGCTGTCCAAGCAACTGTCAACTCCTGTTAAAGAAAGGAGATAGATATGAGAACCAGAAGGGCAGTACTGATAAAACCTACTATGAACAGATGTTGGGAGAAAGGAAGAAAAGAATAAAAATAAATGCCAAGATATGTGAGTAAAAGATATTTTATCATTTAAAAAGTTATACTTAAAAAATAATGTGGAGTACTTAGAGAAAAAAAAAATAATAATATGACCTGGGTTCTATATATATGCAAAATTAAATCTATGACAAAAAGCCAAAATAAAATGAGAGAAGTGGAAATATACTAGAAAATAAAAGGAAGATGAAAGGAAACTTACTCCTAAAGTTAAGAAGAGAAATATAAGATATTTTTTAAAATCACACTATAAACTTGAAAAGGACAATGTCTGAGGTGAAAACTATGTCGGATCAATTTATTAGCAAATTACATGACTGAGGGAAAAGGACTAGTGAATCTGAAAACAAAGCAATGAAAACTATGCAAAAAGAAACAAGAAACGGAACCAAAAAGACTAAAGATGAGGATGGGAAAAGAAGAAGGCATTGTGCAGAATATAACATATGTATAAGTAAAACATATAACAATAACAGCATGAAAATGGAGGAAAAAACAGCAGAATACTACTGTAAAATTCTGACACCATATATAAGTGGTATAATATCACTTGAAGGTAGACTCATAAGTTAAAAAATGTATGCCATAAATTCTAAAACAAGCACTAAAATTAAAAAAAAAAAAGAATTATAGCTAATAATCAGCCAACAATTGAGATAGTATAAAATAATAATTTTAAAAGTATTCAATCTAAAAGAAGGAAATAAATGAGGGAAGAAGATCAAAATAAGGATGGAATCAACAGAAAATGAATAGCGAGATGATAGAACTCAGCATATCAATACAATATGTAATTATTTTTAAACACTATAATAAGAAGGCAGAATTATACAACTGAATTTAAAGAAAACAGCAAGATCCAACTGTTCACTGCTTACATGAACTATATAAGAATCAAATAGGCTAAATGTAAATTGATGAAAAATATACACTATGTTAATTCTAGCTGAAAGAAAACTGTAGTGGGTATATTAATATCAGAAAATTAGATTTCAGAGCAAAGAATAATACTAGAGATAAGGGATTTTTATGATAAAGGGGTTAACTTCTAATCAAGAAAACATAATATTCCTAAAGATTTATGCATCTTAGTAAGGCAGTATCAACACATACAAGGTAAAAATTAATAGACCTTGAGAAGAAATAAATAAGTCTATAATTATAGTCAGAGATTAATGACAGAGCAGAAAACAACAAAACATATAAAAAATAATGAAAATCAATTAAATAAGAGGCTGAGTCTTTGAGAAAAATCAAAACAATTGATGAACATCTAAAATGATGACAAAAAAAAAGGAGATTCTATACGAATTAAGAGTATTATTAGACAAAATGGAAATCCTAACAAGAAGATAGCAACTACCATTTTTCTTGCTCATTCAATAAAAATGGAAAACTCTGTATAGACTTAAATCTATTAAAAATATTGAATCTGTAGTTACAAACTTCTTTCACAAAAAAGACCAAAGAGTGAAAGTGCAAATCGCTCAGTCATGTCCAACTCTTTGCGACCCCATTGACTATGGAATTCTCCAGGCCAGAATATTGGAATGGAAAGCCATTCCCTTCTCTAGGTGATCTTCCCAACCCAAGGATAGAACCCAGGTCTCCCGCAGTGCAGGCATATTCTTTACCAGTTGAGCTACTAGGGAACATCAAAAAAGACCTATATAAATTGAGAGAAAAATCCATCTTTATGTATAAGATGACTCAATATTGTCACGATGTCAGTTTTTTCCTACTTGATCTGTAGAATCAGTCCCAAACAAACTTCCATCAATGTATTTTATGAACATTAACAAACTGATTCTAAAATTTTTATGGAGAGGGAAAGGACACAGAATAGCCAAGACAATATTGAAGGAGAGGAACAGAGTTGGAGGACTGACACTATCCAACTTCAAAACTTACCATAAAGCTAGAAAGACAGTGTGGTTTTGATAAAAGAGCAGACAAATGCATCAATGGGACAAAATACAGAGCCCATAAATAGACCCAGAGGAACTAAAGAACCTCTTGATGAAAGTGAAAGAGGAAAGTGAAAGAGCTGGCTTAAAATTCAACATTCAAAAAAATGAAGATCATGGCATCCAGTCCCATCACTTCACGGCAAATAGATGGGGAAACAGTGGGAACAATGACAGACTTTATTTTCTTGGGCTCCAAAATCACAGATGGTGACTGGACCCATGAAATTAAAAGGTGCTTGCTCCTTGCAAGAAAAGCTATGACAAACCTAGACAGAATATTAAAAAGCAGAGACATTACCTTGCTGTATAGTCAAAGCTATGGCATTTCCAGTGTATGTATGGATGGGAGAATTGGACCATAAAGAAGGTGGAGTGCCAAAGAATTGATGCTTTTGGTGTTGGAGAATACTCTTGAGAGTCCCTTGGACATCAAGGAGATCAAACCAGTCAACCCTAAAGGAAATCAACCCTGGATATTCATTGGAAGGATTGATGCTGAGTCTACAATACTTTGCTACTTGCTGCGAAGAACTGACTCATTAGAAGACTCTGACACTGGGAAAGACTGAAGACAAGAGGAGAAGGGGACGAAAGAGGATGAGACGGTTGGATGGTATCACCAATTCAATGAAATGAGTTTAAGCAAACTCCAGGAGATGGTGAAGGACAAGGAAGCCTGGCTGTGCTTCAGTCCATAGGGTCACAAAGAGTCAGACATAACAGAGCACGAACAACATGAAAGGCAATCTAGCGCAGCAAACATAGTTTTTTCAACAAAAATGCAGAAACATCCACATACCAAAAAAAAAAAAAATCTGGACACAGAACTTACTATACATCATATAACTCAAAATGGATGACATACCTAAATGTAAAAAACACTAAACAATTATAAAACCCATAGAAGACAACACAGGAGAAAATCAAAGAAAACTTCAAGTCTGATATCCTAATTTGTGAATTCTATAAACACACTTCAGGATGAAGTAATAGAAATTTTACACAAATCTTCTAAATTGAAAATAAGGGAATACCTTTCAACTGATTCTATAAGACCAACATCACACTGATACCAAAATTAGGCAGACTTAAAACTACAGAACAAAAGCCCTTATGAACACACATAAAAGGATCTGAAACAAAATTTTAGCACATCTAATCTAACATTGCATGGAGGAAGAATACATCACTACAAAGCAGATAGTACCGTGGTGATGTAGCCCAATTAAACAAGCAAAAAACAATGTATTTAATCATATTAACAAAAAGAATAATGGTCAGAGAAAAAGCATCTGTCAAAATCCAACATCTATTTCTAATAAAAATTTTCAAAAAAACAGTAATAGACATCAACTTCCTTAATCTGATAAAGGGAATCTGAAAAATCTGTATCTATCATCATTCTTAGTATCATCTGGTAAAAGTCTGTATGAAAATCTAACTGATCACCAACAAAACAAGAGTGTCCCCTCTCACCACCTCTGTTCAACATGGTACTGCAACTTCTAGCCTTTGAAAATAGAAAATAAGTAAAAGGCATTGAAAATTAAACAAAACAGTAATAATATCTTTGTTTATAGGCAACATGATCACCTATGTTGAAAAACTGCTAAAATCTATGTTTTAAAAAGTCACTAGCACCAAAAATGAGTTTAAGAAGTTGCAGGATATACTTTAATATTAAAAAATTACTTGTTTATATATACTAAAAATAATAGAAATAACAGAATACCATTTACAATTATATTAAAAATATAAAATACTTAGGGGAAAATCAGAAAAGGCCTATACATTGAAAACTTTATTAATGATGACCTAATAAAAAATAATCTAAATAAACAAATGGATAAACACTGTCAATGGATCAGAAGACTGAATAGTGTCAAGATATCATTTCTCCCCAAATTCATGGATATATTCAATGTAATTCTAAACAAAATTCCATCAAGTTGTCTATAAATACTGAAAAATTGATTTTAAAATTCATGAATGAACTCCACGACTTAGAATAGACAAAACAACTTTGAACAGTTTGAAATTCAATCCTGTCTGATTTCAAGTCTTTTTACACAGCTACAGTAATCAAGACAATATAGTATTGTCACAAAAATAAGCAAAAATTGAATAAAATAGCAATTCCAAAAACAGATCCATAATATATGAATGAAATATTCTGACAAAGACACAAAAGTAACTCATTAGAGAAAAGATTTTAAGCAAATGGTACTGGAAAAATTATAAATTTATCTGCAAAAAAAGATTCTAATCCATATTTTGCAAAAATTAATCAAGATGGATCAAAATATACAAAAGTTAAATCAAGCTGGATCACGACCTTATCATAAAATCTAAGACTAAAAATTAAAGGAAAAAAGATATGAAACCAAAAGCGCAATGCATAATAGGCTAAAATGATAAGCTAGATATCATCAAAGTAATTTCTACTATTCAATCTCCTACTATTGTTTAGGAGAACAAAAAGATAAACCACAGAAGAGGAGGAAATATATGGAAATCATATATCTGATGAAGAACTTGTATATGGAAACACAAAGTACTTTGAAAGCTCAATAATAAAAAAACACATAACCCAATAATTCTCGCAAAAGATTTGAACAGAAAAGTCACCAAAGAAGGTATGTAGGTGGCAAAGAAGTAAATGAAAGGATCCTAAACATCATTGGTTATTAGGGGAAAGCACATTAAACTGGCAACAATATTATCACTAAAACTTATCAGAATGATTGAAGTTAAAAGACTAGCCATACCAATTGCTGGCAAGAATGTGGAGGGACTGGAACTTACAAACATTGCTGGCTGGAATGTGAAATGGTCACTCACTTTGGAAACCAGTATGACAGGTTCTTAAAAATGTAAACATACATCTGCCATAACATCCAGCTGATAGGTATTTACCCAAAATAAAAGAAAGCACAGAAGAATAAAACAGTACATACCATTAAATTCTATTAAATTTATGTAGAACTGTAGAAAATGAAAACCAATACAGAATGACAGAAGGCAAAGCAGTTGTTACTTGGTGATGCAAAAAAGAAGTCAAGACAAGTGGGAGGGAAGGATTAGCAAGGGACCTGGGGAAATGTCTGGGGATGATGGATATGTCCACTATCCTGATTGTTGTGAGGTTTGACAATGTATAAACAAACCCAATCTTATCAAATTGTATATTTTTAAGTAAGCATTGCATATTGTATGTCAATTATTCTCAAACTGTTAAAAAAGAGAGAGATGCATCCCTATCAATCTAAGGACATGTGATAGAAAAATTTGGGAAGAGCTTTCTCTCCTGATTACCACAATCAAAAGTAAATGTCAGGTCTGAAACAAAGTAACAGCCCACAATTTTCTCCAAGTCATCCATACTCAATCAAAATTCCTTGCACAAACAGAAGTAAAAATTTAGAATGTTAAAATAAGGTTAAAAGGCCTCCGACAATGGGCAAACTTTCTCATGGAATCTCTCCAATATTGAATGAGATTAATAAAATCCAGTTCTCTGTCTGAATTAATGACATAATAGTTTCTGAAACATTCTTACTTTAAGTCTTTGATCACGTTGTCTCCTGAGCATGGAATTCCTGCTCCTATTTTCTGCTCCATCCAAATGCCTATGATTCCTTCATGTGAAAGTGAATGTGAAAAGTCGCTCAGTCGTGTCTGACTCTGTGACCCCATGGACTGTTGCCCACCAGCCTCCTCCATGCATGGAATTTCTAGGCAAGAGTACTGGAGTGGGTTGTCATAACACATCCTAAATGCCATGTCTTCTATTAAAGTGCTCCTTGATGAATATGACTCTTTATTCCAGGAGTGGGCAAACTACAGCTTGGTCTGATGCCTGGTGGACACAGTCATACCCCCACATCTAGATATTGTCTATCAATAGCCTCTTTCATGACACTATGGCTGAGCTGTGTACAAACGAAAACACACATTTACTATCTGGCCCTTCATAAGCAAAGTCTTCTGATACCAGTTTTATTCCTTTAAATTCCCATATTTCGCACCTCTCTTAAGCATCACTCATTATGTTATGCATCTTCGTATGTTCAAGATCTTTAAGGGCAGGAACTCGACTGGACAAGCACTATGTAGCACTTTGCATTCAGTCAGTTCTCAATAAAATCTGTTAAATCAGACAATTTATGAATGAAAAGAGTTAAATCTGCAGATACTAACTAGGATGAGCTCTTAATTACAGAACAATAAGAGTGCATTGCTGTCATCAGATTAGGCTATGATGCTGCAACAACCTTGGCCTACAGCTCAAAGAATGTTAGAGTTGAAATAGGCTTTAGAGCTCTGCAGATCAATCTATTCGTTTTTAGCTGAAAAAACTGAGGGCCAGAGAGTTTAAGTGATTAGCCAAGGATAAAATAGAGTGTTAGAACAAAGACTAAAACTCATGCCTGCTAGAGATAATGGAACAGATAGGTTCATGGGCAGGCTTTAAGAGATAAGCTGACTCCCCCAAAATGTATAGCTGCTAAATTTTACATATGTGCATGTAAACATCTTCTTGGGAAGAGTATTATGTTCTCATCAGTGTCAAAAAGAGTTCATAATCAAAACAAAACTGAGAAAAAGATATTTTTTTTGGAGAATCACTGATTGTTATCATCTAGTTAAGTAGTAAAGCTAATGGTCAACAGGTCTGATCATCCTATATTCTTTATCACATCCAAGACAGAAGCCAATACACATTTTGCCAGTGTAAACAGCTACTGTGCACAGCAATTCAAATACCTCAGGTATCCCTCTTTATTTTCCTCTAAGGATCCTTCAGTGTAGAAGTACTTCTCCAGAACTAATCAAAACAATCAAATCAAGACTGTGTGCTTAACAGGGGGGTTGGGGTGGGAGTTAATGTGAAAGGAAAAAGTTGTATATTTCCTATCTTAAGAAATATTTCAAGGAGGTTATTTGGTATGCATGAAGAAAAAAGATTTAATGACAGGTGTCAAATAATTTACTATCATCATTCTGATTTTAGGAAATCTATTTGTCAAAAAAAAATCTTCCAATAAAAAGCATCTATGAGACTGATGATTCAGTGCAAGTACAAACTCAATGTGACATAAGGTTTCTGTAGATAATGAGCAATACTATTATGCAGACTAGATATTAATGTGCACTGCCTACAAATGGTAGCATTACTAATGCCAAACATATCAGACCACACTTAAAATGGAACTTGAAAACCTGTGAAAGTTACACTACTTAAAATAAAACAAAACACTTACTTAAAAGTTTTAATAGAAGGAAATTAGTAGTAAGAGAATTAGTTAAGGAGATTAAAAAAAAAAAAAAAAAAATACTGAAATTTCACTCATAGTGCTCAAAAAAGTAAAGAATACTCAGAAATGTTTTCAGCAAGAATGGTCACAGAATCTTCATGAACAAAGCACTAAAATTTTATTAGAGAATATAAATTCCCCCAAATGGAAAGATATTTAATGTTTTTGAATAAGAACTCTTAATATCACAAAAAAGTAAGTCTCTCAATGTCACTATGTATCTTTAATGAAATCCCTATTAGAATCCCAATTTTTGTCCTTTATTGATAAAATTACCTTAAATTTATACAGAAGGATAGATGCCCAAAATCTGAAGGGAAAAAAACATTGCTGGAAGCCTCTATTATCAAATCATGGATTTACCATAATAACAAAGTACATCAGATAATATGATTATTATCAGATAATTAATCTCCTCAGTAATGAGACCAGTGGGAAGAAAGGGGTCAATGTCTTAACAAATGGTACTGGCAAAACTAAATATATGTCTTGAGGAATGTCAAATTAAATTACCATTTTATATCATGTCGTCAAAATATTAGGATTAAGATTTGAATATAAAAGAATAAAACAATAAAAATCCCATAAGAAAATACAGCACATTGTACTACAATATAGAGTTCTGAAAGAATTTCATGATCAAAATAAATTTACTACAAAATTATAAAAGAAAACAGACATATTTTTTTAAAGCTTTGAAACTTTGGAATGGTAAAAGATATCATGAACAAACTCTATCAACAAACTATAAATTTACAGAAAATATTAAAAGAAGAGTGTAATTAAGCTCTATGTTATGAAGAATACTTAAAACTTGGCAAGGCAAATATGAACAACCCAATAGAAAAATGAGCAACTAAGTGTCTATTTATATATGAGATCATTCAAATTTGGGGGGAAAAAACATTAAACAGAACCTCAAACTCAGAGATTTGTAAATTAAAGTGAAAGGGAAAGTGAATCACTCAATTGTGTCCTACTCTTTGTGACCCCATGGACTGTAGCCCACCAGGCTCCTCTGTCTATGGAATTCTCCAGGCAAGAGTACTGGAGTGGGTTGCCATTTCCTTCTCCAGGGGATCTTCCCGACCCAGGGATCAAACCCAGTCCCCCACATTGCAGGTAGACTCTTTACCGACTGAAAAAACATTAAACAAAAGCTCAGACTCAAGAGATTTGTAAATTAAAGTAACAAACAATCATTTCCCACCTATCAGCTTGCAAACATTTAAAAGAGAGATTACAACTATTAGTGTAGATGAGCTAAAATGTGTATTCTCTTACATAGCTATGATAGATGGTTTAAAAAAGACATATTTAAAACAAAAATGGCATTTCTTTTAAATATGTACGTTAAATGTTTAAAAATATTTATTTTTAATTACCCATGAATAGTATCATTGAATACCTTTTCAACTGATATCTAATACATATTTAGGCACTTCCCAGGTAGCTCAAATAGTAAGAAATCTGCCTGCAACGCAGGAGACCAGGTTCATTAATTTAATATATTTTAATGAGGTTATCTATGAGCAATGTGGCTTCCCACGTGGCTCAGCAGTAAAGAATCTGCCTGTAATGCAGGAGACGCAAGAGACACAAGTTGGGTCCCTGGGTTGGGAAGATCCCCTGGAGGAGGAAACAGCAACACACACCAGTGTTCTTGCCTGGAAAATCCCACAGACAGAGGAACCTGGCGGGCTACATCACAGGGTCACAAAGAGCTGGACACGACCGAGCATACTTGCATGCACAATGAGCAATATATTTTTGTAGAATTAGAGGGAAATAAAATATCCTAAACTATATCTGACTTCTAAAACTGACTCAATTTTGACCACAGATTGAACAAGTAACAATACAAACATTATTTTTCCTATCTATTTTAGACATAGTTTAAATGGAACTCTTAGTAGATTCTGGGCAGTTTTTGTGTAACTGCACAGTACGAAAGAGAATACTCTTTTTCTAATGCTCCAACTCTCAGAAGCATTGTTTGAGACTGTCACTAGGGGGAAGTCTTGTTTTCCAGAGGCTAAATTTAAATTAGCATAGTAATTTAATGTACTTTAATTTAATGTAATTTAATTTAAATTACAAGTGTACATTTTTATGAATAAATGTATCTCAGAAGACACAATTCAAAACAGAAGACAAAACCCCACCTTGGAATTCAGTCATAAGTTTCTGAAAACACAACCAATCAATATTTGTAAAATATAATGTCAAAGGTAATTTTAAGTTTTTTATCATCAATAGATCACAAAGTTTCCTCATGTAAAAGAATAAGTCATATTTTACTTTAAGCAACCCATAATTAGGGTATTTTCCTCTTCAGCTAAATGTGGAAGTCACTCAACTCTTCATTAAACTTTTTCTGCATAGATATATAACCAACAACCTTTCTCCATCAACTGATAACACTCCTTTAATTTTTCACCACCTTCATACTACATTTGTTGCTTAACAGTTTCCATAGAAACACTCATGGATAACAGTGAAAGAACTTGTGCAGTTCCTTAGGACAATTATTCACCTATTCTATGATGTTTATATACCAAGAAAATTAAGTCTCTAGCTCACTGCCTTTCTAGTTTTAATCCCTCCCCAGAGGAAATCTATGTGTGGGTAATTTTTGCTCTAGGGCACTTACAGATTTGTTCCTGATAATAAGAACTGAACAGCTAAGTTACAGAATGCAAATTCTTGCTCTGAAAGCATGTTTCTTAATGCCTTAACTGCTATTATTTCAAAAACAAATTAAACAAGTTCTGTTGAAAGCCAATTAACCAATTTAGGAAGCAACTTAATGCAAATCACTGCCTCTTACTTTCACCCAACATGATGTTTTGTGATTCTAAGATGTCAGTCTTTAAATGCATATCTATAGCTAGTGACTGTTTTAAAGTGACTCAAGGTGCCTACACAAACATTCCACTAGGATGCATAAGTTAAATAAAAGTTTTGATGTATTTTTACTTCCTAGCTCTGCATCTTCATTCTTTCAGAGTCCTATTATAAGCAAAATTGAAAAAAAAATGTGTAAAAGAGCACAGAACTAAGAATCATCAGCATAAGATTATAATCCAAGGTTTATATCAAAGAAACTGTTTGGTCCAAACACCAGTCACATGATAAGGAAAACACCAGTTACATGATAAGGTCATAAGGGAAACTATTCCATAAATTTAAGATGTTATGCACCTTTTGAAACTAAGTTTATGTATATGGATAATTTTTCTATTTTGTTCTTTAATTTTCATAGAACATTTGTCCTGACTATAAGGAACTGGGGATCAATTTCAACAGAAAGTATTTAGATACACCTAGCTAAAAGACATCTGATCTTTGAGACTTCCATCCCTTCCCTACCCAGAGTTTCTTCGGCACCTCTTCCTCAATAATTCCCATTTAAGACACAGATTTTTTTTGAACTATGTTCAACCAATCTGGGACTTCCCTGGTGGCTCAGACGGTAAAGCATCTGTCTACAATGCAGGAGAGGTGGGTTGGATCCCTGGGTCGGGAAGATTCCCTGAAGAAGGAAATGGCAACCCACTCCAGTACTCTTGCCTAGAAAATCCCATGGACGGAGGAGCCTGCTGCAGGCTACTGTCCATGGGGTCACAAAGAGTCGGACACGACTGAGCGACTTCACTTTCACTTTCAACCAATCTGGGTATAATTCATGAAACCATTTCAGTCAATATATAAACATGTATCCAGTGATCATCAGGAAAAAAAGAAAAAGTAACAAATATTGACACTGACAAGTAATGGTTTATAAGAATTAATCAATTTCTAAGAATTCACTTACTATTATTTAATATTAACCTTAGCATTTCTATAACAGGCAACATGTATAGTTTATTTCAAAGTTTATATAGCAGAGAAACATGTAAGAACTGTACTCACTCTGAGCATTTATATACCTAGGAAAAAAATTTGAGCATAAAATGAATGGACCACTTGAATAAACTTTTAGAAAATTAAGACATTATAATGAAGCATTAAAGAGATCAAATTAACTACAATACAGACATGAAACTTTAAAAAAGAAAGGAAAACTAAAAATGAAAAGAGCAAACCACTACAGGACAAATAAAAACATTAAATGAAAATAGCTCAACATAGGAAAAACATAACTGATGTTTTATAGAGCTTTATAGAGCTCTTAGATTTATTTTTTCTGCTGTATTTTTCTGTGTATTTTTCCTGCTGCTCACACTTCAGTCAATAATAATTATGATTTTTACGTCAAATAGTAAAGTGTTCTATTTTTAGCCTTTGAATAACCATTAAAAAATCACAAAGTTGGCAAAACCTGCTTACACTTTAATAAAAATGCATGGGGTCTTTGACAAGTAATGACACTATTCTCATAAGGATTTGTTTATTTATTAAGTATTATATTTGGAAAGAACAATAACACTTTTGTGTTAAGAATGTAGTTGAATAAATAAAATGTGTTAATATTTTGGTGCCAATTTGTAATATCTACCAAGCAGCTGTATGCTTTCCCCTCACAGAGCTAGAGACATGCATTCTCTGGAAAGGCGTCTCTGTGTGTTGTGTGGGTGTGCACTCAGTCATTTCGGACTCTCTGCAACCCCACGGACCACAGTCCATCAGGCTTCTCTGTCCATGCATGTCTTAACCATGTCCTCTGTTCACCTCGTTGACTAATCTCTCTCATGACAGAGTCTCACTTTTTATCTTCATATCCTGGCACTTAGCATAAGACCCTATATATTCTAGGGACTCATTAAATCTGGTTTATGAATGAACAGATGAGTGACTGATGGACTCAGCTTACAAAGACGAAGAAGGGGCTGGGGGAAGAGTGCTCCATCCCAAGGCAGTGAATTCCTTGAAAAGAGTTCATTCTTATTTATATTTATCATTTTAGCAGGTAGTGTAATATCTGGAAGATGTTAAATTTTCTAATAATGTTTGCCAAATGAATGAGTGATTTATGTTAGAATTTCACTGAGCATGTGATTCTTACAAGTGTAAGTTTGTATCATTAATTAGAAACATAGTCAATCCTCTCATTGATTACTTTTTTCTGTTTCAATTTAGTCCCTATAGATACTTTTCTGAGACTAAAAGAAACATTTCACAAACTATATAAAATATTAGACTATTTTTATGATCATTCCTTATATAGCTTACTCATTCACTAATTTAATATTTCCTGTAAAATGTATTTTATATATGCTCCAATATCATACTGCCTACTTTGTTTTCTACAAATAATTCTTTCTCTTTTAAATATTTTATGTAAAGAAATTTTGCCTTAATCAAACCAATTTATCTTTTCCCTAAAAATGTTTCTTTGCTTTTACACTCTGCAATCCCTTTCCCTTCAAAATGTTTGAAAAATATTCAGTTTTACTTTTTTTAATGTAACAGTGGTTTAATTTTTTTTTAACTTTACAATTATCCAGTTGGAATTTATTTTACTATGAACTCTTAGGTAAAGATCTAAATCTTTTCCTAATCCCTATGAAATAGTCCAAACACCATTTATTACATATTATTTCTCTCCTCACAAATTTGAGTTGTATTCTTAATTATATATTCTTATATATAACCCAATCATATTCTCAGAGCTATGTCTATGTCAGATTGTGAAGGACTAAAAAAATGGAACTGTGGTGATGTAATAATGCATACAATACAATGGAATAAACAGCTAGGCACTTAATAAATGCTTTCTGTTAACAAAATTCTCAGTGACTTTTCCTGCTCTGAGATTTCAATACAATAATGAAAAATACATATGTAGTTCTCCCATAGTATATTAGAAGATCCTTGAAAGCAAAATACCTGTCTTACTCATTTTTAGTTCCCACGTTTAATATAGTGTCTGACAAAGAGACTTAGCAAGCATTCGCTGAAATGAACAGAATTATGGCAAGACTAAAAAAGAGAGTGCTACGAGAAGAAAGATTTAAATACAAGGCGGTAGAAGATTTGTCCAAGTAAATAAAAGAAGTTAAATGGTGGCAGGAGAATTTTACAACAGACACAAAACTATAAGGTACAGATTTCATCAATTCTCTATCCACACCAATTACTATGTAAATATTATCGATTTTCAAATAACTCTGCTTTATAGGTTATTTTTAGGTTGTTTCACACTTTTAGTAATTACAAAATTCACTCTGGCAAAATGGCTTTAATTCTCATTCCTCACTAACTGATTGATACATACTAATTCTTCAGTCAAAAATTCTCATCTCTAAGGCGACCTGAAAATGTTTCACTTAAAAATGGAAGGTTGTGACCCTAATTTTCAAACTCTGAAACCTCATGACTACATTCAGTGTTGTTAAAGGAATCTTAATTTTAACTTTGTTAATTAAAATTGTGAATCAATGGCCTGAGGAAACTTTCACTAGACATATGTTAAATCCAGTGAGGATTTATTTAGAGAACAAATATAATTCTCATTAGGCTGAATTGTGAAAGAATGCAATATAATTTAATACTAGCCTCAAAATATAATTCATCAAGAAAACCTTCTTTATGTCAAATACCACCTAAATACAGAATTCCAAAACAAATGTGAAGATCTCATTGGCAAAGACCCTGATGCTGGGAAAGATTGAAGGCAGGAGGAGAAGGGGACCACAGAGAACAAGATGGTTGGATGGCATCACCGACTCAATGGACATGAGTTTGAGCAAGCCCTGGGAGGTGCTGAAGGAGGAAGCCTCGCATGCTGCAGTCTATGGGGTCGCAAAGAGTCAGACACGACTGAGCAACTGAACAAATCAAAAAACTTGCGTCTTGGCCTTCTGGCTGAGATCATATGTACTAAAAATTCTCCACCTCTAAGCATGTCTACTGATTCAAGTTGGCAGATAGGATGGGGTGAGCAGTAGAAGGTAACTAACATCCACAGAGATAAGTATTATTAGCTCCCTTTTGCAAATTAAGATTTGTAGTTTTTAAGAAACAAAAGGAAAAATCGGTGCTAACAAGAGAAGGTGTCAGGGTTTGAACACAAGTTTCTCAAAGAGTTGGACCCTTCCCACTGTATCACATTAACAAATGATTCTGTCAAAAGAAATCTATGAGGTCCTAGTTACCAGAGGACTTTGAAACCTAGGTGACATCTTCATCTCTGCTACCCACTGAAGGGAGTGATATTAGAAAATAAACACAAACACAAAAAAGGAATAGTGGTTGTATACATGGCCTTTATAAGAACCACAACTGGTTCTGAATAAAACTTGGAATTCATTCCACTGTGAGATGTAGCTTATGCCTAGCAGTACATACTAAGAATATCATGGTTGACAAAGAACAATGATTTTTGTCCTCAAGTTTAATGAAATAAAAAACATAGTAAGTAAAGCAAAGAAATAAAGATCCTGAAATTTTAAAGCAATGGCAAATATTATAAATGGAGCTTTGTGATCCCTCCTTCTTTTGGTGATACTCACCAATTCCACGCTACACACATTCACACACATACACACTCACGCTCCCAGAGGTACTCTAGAGACAAGTCTTGTTTTAAGGTCAGGTTTCCTCAAGCACCCCAAGCAATGCTGTTCAAAAAACTGTTCCATGCTATTCAAAAAACACTGTTTTTCAAAAAAACTGTTTTTCAAAAAACTGTCTTTTTCAAAAACAATATTCAAAAAACAAAAAACTGTTCAAAACAGCTGTTCAAAAAGCTGTTCAATGCTGTTCAAAAAACTATAGCTGTTCAACAAACACTTGCTGAGTGAATGGAAACAAATATAGAGAAAGTGGAATTTCTCAATTCCTATTAATCAAAAATAGGATTTATCAAATCCTTCTATCAAAGAGAATGATCTTCAAACTGGAAAAGGTATAATAAACAAAGTTAAGAGCTAACTGAAGGATAAGATAGATGGAGAGAGAATAACAGTACCTGGCTGTCTTACATGAATGATTTCAACTCCTTAATCCCTAACAAATGATAGCACAGAATTTTCTTATGAAGTAGAGATATGATCACTGAGTGTGCTGGAAGACTGAGACTGGAATATAAATCCTGATTCTTAAAGAGTATGGGTTGGAAACCATAGAGAACAGAAAGTTGTATAATCCCTAGCAAACTTTTGTTGTTCAGTCACTAAGTCATGTCTGACTCCTTCCAACCCCATGAACGGTAGCATGCCAGTAGCATGCCCTGTCCTTCTCTATCTTCTCTGTATAGCTCTTCTATACAAAGAGTTGTGCCACCTCTTCTTAATCTCTTTGGCTTCGGTTTAGGTCCTTGACACTTTTTGTCCTTTATTGTGCCCATCTTTGCAAGGAACATTCCCTTGGTATCTCCAATTTTCTTGTAAAAATCTCTAGTCTTTCCCATCCTCTTGTTTGCCTCTATTTCTTTGCATTGTTCACTTAAGAAGGCTTTCTTAACTGCTATTCTCTGAAATTCTGCATTCAGTTGAGTGTATCTTTCCCTTTCTCCTTTGCCTTCCACTTCTTTTAGAACACATCTTTTTAAAATCATTATTTAATAAGATGATTTGTGAGCTCCTATAAGTGGAAGCACTGATCACCAAGACCTTTCATGAGTTCATTAAGAGATCACAGCAAATTTTAGTTTTCTTTTTTTATTATAATTACTAACCTGGAATTACTAACCTATAATTCTGCTAGAATTATAGACATACCAGAGTTGTTAACAGTAACATCAACACTCATTGAACACTTACTTTTACCAAGAATTGAGGATTATCTCATTTGCCTATATTGAGTATTATCTCATCTTGCCTGGTATTCTACAGGCAATATCTTATAATAACCTATAAATAAAAAGACTACTATATATGTAAAGACTATAAACACACACACACATATAAAACTGAATCGTTTTGTTGTACACCAGAGTCTAACACAACAGTTAAATTACAGACTCAAAGAATGATCAGGCCATCTATACAATGGAATACTCTTTAGTCATTTAAAATGCCCCTAGAGACAAATGCTTGACAAAGAAAGTTGTTCACCATATAGTTTAATGAAATAATCAATATAAAGAACATGAACAATGGGTTTCATTTTGGGGGAAAAAGAAAGAGAAAGTAAGGGAGGAAGAAAGTAAAAGGAGGGAGGAGGACAGTGAGACTGAAAGAAATGAAAGAGGGAAAGTGAATCTACTGAGAAACTATTTTTCATTGTGATCCATTTTAATAAATGTGTTGTACATCTTACTCCACATATAAAAGTACTTAATTAAAACAGAGACAAGTACTTAACTGAAACATTTTCACAGAATAATACTTACTCTTTCTGTGTAGAATGCTATAAAATATTTTCTAACTTAAGCTATTCTGTTCCTTGCTTTAAATGCCGGTTGTAATTAACTTCACAGGTGACTAACAGGTAGAACCCTGCAGTTTGAAAACACACTGATCTAGAGAACACCTGCAAGGATACACAATGAAGTATTAACAGAACCTGTCATAAGTATAATCTGGAATTTCTGTTTTGCCTTTCTATTTTTTAACTTCCTATGATAAACGCATGAGAAATATAAGAATACTTTATGCAAGAAATAAAAAGCACTACAGATAATTGTAGAGACAATAATTAAGAGCAGTTCATAAGAAAAATATCTAGTTACTCTACTGGACATTAGCTTTAAAGTAAGACAACAATGTGCATTAGGTGCCAGAAGACTTAGCTGGCATTAAAACATACATAAACTCACACACACACACAAATACACATGCTACCTAAAACAAGGGAGGTTCATCTATACAAGACTCTACTGTCTTTTGTACATTTACATCTTTGTATTCATGTCTGCATACCATGTTTCCACTGCAGAAGAGAAAGAGGAATGATAGAGTCTATAAATTACGTATCACAAAGAATGTCAAAGCAACAAAGGATCTGTAGTCTGATGTCTTTTCAAATATCTAGAGGGCTTTCATTTGAATAACAATCACAGAACAGAATTAAAATTCAATACGTGGAAGTCATGGAAGAGGTAAATCTGGGTGGATTTTAAAGCCTTATGTAAAGAGGAATTCCAACACGATTTAACAATGGAATGCACTGCCATAAGTAGGCATGATATCCCTCAATCATTGACCCAATATTGCAAAAAATCAATCTAAAAATTTTTAACACCTATAGGCTTGTAATTTCTTGGAAGAGATCTCTAGTCTTTCCCATTCTGTTGTTTTCCTCTATTTCTTTGCATTGATCGCTGAGGAAGGCTTTTTTTATCTCTCCTTGCTATTCTTTGGAACTCTGCATTCACATGGGTATATCCTTCCTTTCCTCCTTTGCTTTTCGTGTCTCTTCTTTTCACACCTATTTGTAAGGCCTCCTCAGACAGCCATTTTGCTTTTTCACATTTCTTTTTCCTGAGGAAGGTCTTGATCCCTGTCTCTTATACAGTGTCATGAACCTCCGTCCGTAGTTCACCAGGCACTCTGTCAATAAAATGGGAAAGACTAGAGATCTCTTTAAGGAAATGAGAGATACCAAGGGAACATTTCATGCAAAGATAGGCTCAATAAGGACAGAAATGGTATGGACCTAACAGAAGCAGAAGATATTAAGAGGTGGCAGGAATACACAGAAGAACTGTACAGAAAAGATCTTCATGACCCAGATAATCACAATGGTGTGATCACTCACCTAGAGCCAGACATCCTGGAATGTGAAGTCAAGTGGGCCTTAGGAAGCATCACTACGAACAAAGCTAGTGGAGGTGATGGAATTCCAGTTGAGCTATTTCAAATCCGGAAAGATGATGCTGTGAAAGTGCTGCACTCAATATGCCAGCAAACTGGGAAAATTCAGCAGTGGCCACAGGACTGGAAAAGGTTAGTTTTCATTCCAATCCCAAAGAAAGGCAAACCCAAAGAATGCTCAAACTACCGCACAACTGCACTCATCTCACACGCTAGCAAATTAATGCTCAAAATTCTCCAAGCCAGGCTTCAGCAACACATGAACTGTGAACTTCCAGATGTTCAAGCTGGTTTTAGAAAAGGCAGAGGAACCAGAGATCAAATTGCCAACATCCGCTGGATCACTGAAAAAGCAAGAGAGTTCCAAAAAAACATCTATTTCTACTTTATTGACCATGCCAAAACCTTTGACTGTGTGGATCACAGTAACTGGAAAATTCTGAAAGAGATGGGAATACCAGACCACCTGACCTGCCTCTTGAGAAACCTGTATGCAGGTCAGGAAGCAACAATTAGAACTGGACAAGGAACAACAGACTGGTTCCAAATAGGAAAAAGAATACGTCCAGGCTGTATATTGTCACCCTGCTTATTTAACTTATATGCAGAGTACATCATGAGAAATGCTAGGCTGGATGAAGCCTAAGCTGGAATCAAGATTGCCGGGAGAAATATCAATAACCTCAGATATGCAGATGAAACCACCCTTATGGCAGAAAGTGAAGAATTAAAGAGCCTCATGATGAAAGTGAAAGAGGAAAGTGAAAAAGTTGGTTTAAAGCTCAACATTCATAAAACTAACATAATGGCATCCAGTCCCATCACTTCATGGCAAATAGATGGGGAAACAGTGGAAACAGTGTCAGACTTTATTTTTCTGGGTTCCAAAATCACTGTAGATGGTGATTGCAGCCATGAAATTAAAAGACGCTTGCTCCTTGGAAGGAAAGTTATGACCAACCTAGACAGCATATTAAAAAGCTGAGACATTACTTTGTCAACAAAGGTCTGTCTAGTCAAGGCTATGGTTTTTCCAGTAATCATGTATAGATGTGAGAATTGGACTATAAAGAAAACTGAGCACAGAAGAATTGATGCTTTTGAACTGTGATGTTGGAGAAGACTCCTGAGAGTCCCTTGGACTGCAAGGAGATCCAACCAGTCCATCCTAAAGGAGATCAGCCCTGGGTGTTCATTGAAAGGACTGATGTTGAAGTTGAAACTCCAATACTTTGGCCACCTGATGAGAATTGCTGACTCATTTGAAAAGACCCTGATGCTAGGAAAGGTTGAGGGCAGGAGGAGAAAGGAACGACAGAGGATGAGATGGTTGGATGGCACCACCCACTAGATGGACATGAGTTTGGGTGGACTCCGGGAGTTGGTGATGGACAGTGATGCCTGGCGTGCTGCAGTTCATGGGGTTGCAAAGAGTCAGACATGAATGAGCAACTGAACTGAACTGATAGGTTTGTAATATATCTATTTCCCAGATCTCTGTCCTACCCTAGATAGATCTTTTTTGAGAGTTCTAACTGTAGCTAAATAAACAGAACTAGATCCCTTGGGAAGGTAACCAAGTATCTATCAATGGCAGTGTTCAGACACACAAGGAATAAACAATTAGTGTGCATACTGCTGAATAGAATTTCTAAATCAGAAAGAACAGAAATTGTCAATCAATACATTTTCTAAAATGAACACACTGGTTTTTATCTTAATGAAGAAAAATCTCCTACACTTATTGAAATGAACATAATTTCATAAGGATACAATAGGGTTCCTAAGAGGGAGTTTATAGCATAATACCTAAATAAAAATATTTTGGTTCTGCCAAATGCATTTGTAATTCTGTGGAGGTAATATTTTATGTGCTCATAAGAATATATGTATACTATTTCATTTCCTTCTTTATACCCAGAAGTCTTTTTTTTTTTTTCCTGGTAAGGCACTGTGCTTTATTCCCCCCCACACTTCTGTAGAGGAATAAAAAATAGGATACCACATGCTCCCTGTCCTAGACAATTGTGGGGGTTTTTTGTTTTGTTTTGTTTTGTTTTTTGGGTTTTGTCATACATTGACATGAATCAGCCATAGAGTTACACGTATTCCCCATCCCGATCCCCCCTCCCACCTCCCTCTCCACCCGACTCCTCTAGGTCCTCCCAGTGCACCAGGCCCGAGCACTCGTCTCATGCATCCCACCTGGGCTGGTGATCTGTTTCACCATAGATAATATACATGCTGTTCTTTCAAAACATCCCACCCTCACCTTACCCAGAAGTCTTAACACACATAGTATTCTGCACCTTTTTCCCTCATGGTGATAAATATTAGAGAGTTTTTCATTTCAGTATTTAAACAACTTCAACATTTTATATAGCTATATTATATTTCATTTTATAGCAGTATCATTGTTCATTTTACCAATCCCCGATAGACAGTTATTCAGGATATTTCTAATCTTTGCTATTACAAACAATGTAACAACTAACCTTATAAACACATCATGTCTCATGTTAGTATACCTGCAGAAATATACATTAAATACATAGATATAATAAATACTATATTAAAGGGAATATGTATTGGTAATTTTCATAAATATTAACAAATTACTCTCCAAACAGCTGACATTTTAGAGTCCCATCCACAGTATATGAGTGTCTCTGAACTCCCTCAGCTTTTACAACACAGCAATTACAGTGTTTCAATGTTGAAAGTCTTACATTTCAAGATAGAATACACAAGCCATAAATGAAAAATGTTCTAATAGACCCTACATTCATTAAGCTAAGACAGTGTAGTGGACAATATACCAAAAACAGCACTGGGAATTAAGGCTTCACCAAAGTGCTATGAAAGAGATAAGGCAAATTATCACAAAAACAAGATAAAGAAGTAGTGTGTTTAATGATGGACAGCCAGCTATCCTGTGTGTGAAACCTAAACTCTCTTAATAAAATCCCTCAAGCCCAAATTCTGTTAACACTGGTCCCAAAGGGAAAATTCTGACATGGGGTCACCTAGGCCTTCAACTACTGTTTACTAGGATTCAATTTTCTTATGGGAGTCCTACTAATTATGCTTTATACATTACACTGCTAGGTCACAGTAGACACATTCTAGAAAAGCAGGAATACTCTATCTTTCCCTTGATCTTTTCCTTAACAGTACAAATGAAACACAATTAATAGCCAGCATGATAAAAATTTAAATGCAATGGGCAACCAGTGAAAGTGACTTGCAAAGTGAAAGTCAAAGTCGCTCAGTCATGTCTGACTCTTAGCAACCTCATAGACTATATACAGTCCATGGAATTTTCCAGGCCAGAATACTGGAGTGGGTAGCCTTTCCCCTCTCCAGGGGATTTTCCCAACCCAGGGATCGAACCCAGGTCTCCCGCAATGCAGGCAGATTCTTTACCAGCTGAGCTAGTAGTGGTCACCTAAATCCATTTTCTCTTGCTTCATAGTAATGGAGTTTCAGCTGAATGAGTGGCCAGGAATATACAGACTATACTTCTCAGCATTCCTTGCAGCCATGTGACAAAAGTTCCTATGGAATGTGAAATTTTGGGGCCACTTTCTTAAAAGGAAATTCTTTGCCTTCTACTTCTGCTTAATCCTATTTCTCAAACTAGAATGCAGACATGGCAGTGACCCAGATCTAACCTTGCAGACAAGGACAACTTCAAGCAACAAAATGTAAAACACTTGGGACTGGTAACCTTGTGAAACTAACCACTTTGACAGCCTTGACTATCCTACTACTGTCATGTCAAGAAGAAACAAGCTTCTATCTTATTTAAGCCAACATATATCTTTGTTACAGTAATTTTGTCTCTAAAATAGACATACACAAGCATATGCACACATACAAAGATGAGCCAGTGGAGGTATTAAAAAAGGTAAAAGTTTTTTAAAGTTCAAATAAAAGGAAAAAGATGTGTGTAGGCATCAGGACATAAGACTACAACTGAAAAATAAAGGTAAGTACAAAATAATCAACAGAAAGAAAATAAAGAAATCGACCAAAATAGAAGACTAGTATCAGAAAGGGATATTTTCTCTGCTCAGAAAATTTATATAATATTGCAAAGCATTAGAAGGAAAACTGCATTGTACTTCAGATACTTTGTTTTATATTCAAATGATTGTTTCTCACAAGCAGAAAAGCTGAGTGATTCAAATATAATTAACAACTGTATTTGGAAACATTTAAATACATTTATATTTACAGTGAATTATAAAACAAATATGGTATCTTAGCTTGATTAAAATAAGAATTTAGCAGAAAAAATACTGAAACTCAGTCAGTAAACATTGAATATGTGCTAGACATGACACTTGTGCTAGATTTAGGGATACAAAGGTGAATAAAACAGTTCCTATTTGGGGAAATTACTTTCTTATTACCAATTTTTCGAATAATTACTTTTTAAAAACACACACAGAGAATTATACACATACACTCAATCTCTTTAATACAAAGATTTTTTTAAGAGTTTTCATTGTGTGTAAAATGAGTTTGAAAACAAAAAAATATTTTGAAATGTAATGAAACTTCACATTATACATACTTCAAAATTATTAATGCCTTTTAATCATTACAGCATTGTTCCTGAAGTAAGATATCAAAATGTGTTAGTCCTTTCTCAATAAATTTGCTCAATAAAGACTGAAAGTACTTTAAAATAACAGAATGTACTAACTTCTTCCCTCTATTCTGCATGAATTTATTCTAATTATTACAGGAAGGAAAATATAGGCAAACACTTTGATATTTCATTTAACTTTTTCACCTGAGAAGTGAATCATAGTAAGATGTCTTAAAGTGTTGTCTACTTAAAAATGACAAGTATTTAATCTAATGAAAAAGAATTTATAATCTAACTTAACATTCACTTGGAATTTGCCCAAATAAAACATTTTATTTGCTTTAACTCACTTTAATGCATTAAAATCCTGGAGTAACTAGCTGTTAGACAAATTGGGTCAAGTGAAAACATACTTGTGATAATTTTATTCATTTTAAAAACTTGTTTGAAGTTTACAAACTACCCTCCCACTATTATGTGAAGAAGAAATAAGCTTTCTATATTATTTGAGGCATATGCTCTGCTGTATCTGACTCTTTGTGACCCCATGGACTGCAGCCCACCAGGCTCCTCTGTTGGTAAAAATTTCCAGGCAAGAATACTAGAGAGAGTTGCCATTTCCTACTCCAGAGAATCTTCCTGACCCAGGGATCAAACCTAAGTCTTTTGTGTCTCCTGCATTGGCAGGCAGATTCTTTACCACTGGTCCCACCTGGGAATCCCCTGGATTGTCCCACATTAAGACAATGTAAATGACCAATGGATGATAATCCTTTCCCTCAAAAAGTTCTAGAAATTATGTTAAGTAAATATAAGAAACTAAGGTAAAATGATACAAATATATATATATACACACACACACATATACACACACACACGTATGAACCTAAGAACAAAATTTTAAATGATCATTTTAGAGTTTAACATATAAAGTTTTAAACTATGAAATCTTTTATTATATTATTTTAAACTAAAAATTGCTACAGATTGGTTAGAATAAGATACCACAGTCTCATATACATTATTTCTTTAAATAAAAAACACATTTCAAAAACTTGAACATTAGTTTGTGGAATAAACCTACAAAAACTGTAAAGCCTAAATCAAGAAAATAATAAAGCTTAAAACCAGGAAATACACGAGATTTCCTTGAATTCCTTATTTTTTCCCACCAATACATATATCTGCATCCTAATTTCCAAATATGCCTTCTAACCTCTAATGATTACTTTTACATTTCTTTCTTACTAGACTTTGCATTCTTCAGTCACTTCTTTTTTCTTTTTAAACAGGCACCTGGGAGAATAAATTTTAAAATCTGACTACAAAAAGAAAAAAACAGGAAGATAATTAATCATTAGTGTATAGCATTAAATTTAGTATTTAGAATTTTCACAAAAAGAACTTCAGATACATCAGGTATTCTTCACTCAATCTAATGGCTTTCTCCCCTTTGAATATGACAGATTTCTTAAAATAAGCGTATGTAAAACTGTATCAGCTTATCTAATCATCCTTCAACCTGACTCCCAGGCTTCTTGTCAAACTTATTTTAAACGTCCTTCTCATGTAGTTGCTATTTTTCATTATTCGTTTACCCTTTTCTCTCAGCGTTCCAGCATCTTTACTGTTTCCAGCAAACAGAAGGGTTTGTTTTTCCCATAGTAGGACAAAAGCACAGAGAGCAGAGATAGTCGAGAACCATAAGCTGTCCTGCTGGTTGGCCCCACAGGAGATAATGTGCTGTAATGTAGATTCGGCAGACTCTCTGCAGGATCTCACAGAATCTGCAAATCCCTCCCCATAGAACAAAACTATATTTTCCCATCTCCTCTGTACAATGGTTTACGTAGCATTCTTCTAAAGGTGATTCACTATGTGCAAATCAGAAGCTGAACAATTACTTTTAAACTCTGCACATTCCCAGGGCTAATTAAAGTCCAGAAATATACAGACTGTTCACAAGTAGCTTTCTAATATGACAGAACACTGAGAATGAAGCAAATAGGATAAAGAAATTACTATCCTTATAAACTAGAGTCTACTAGCACCTCTATGATATCAAGCAATTTAAAAGAAAACAAATAAACCTCAATTTTATAGGGCCCTTCCCTACTCTAATTCTGTCATATGAATTGACTTGTTTTAACTAACTTTGTTGTGTTTTAATACTTTTTCTAAGTGGTCTCGTCACCATTCCTTACTTTTATTTGAAGTGTAATGAGAGCTGCATGCATGCATGCTAAGTCGCTTCAGTTGTGTATGACTCTTTGCGACCCTATGGAGCATAGCCTGCCAGGCTCCTCTCCCCATGGGACTCTCCAGGCAAGAATACTGGAGTGGGTTGCCATGCCCTCCTCCAGGGGGTCTTCCACAGTCAAGGATCCAATTCACATCTCTTACATCTCCTGCACTGGCAGGCGGGTTCTTTATCACTAGCACCACCTGGGAAGCCCTATTACCTCCTAATTCAAAGAAGCATATACAGACACCTCTCCACCAGCTGACTTAATTCTCTAAACTATTTCAGACTTGTCAATTCTGAATCAGACCTACCTTTAATTTTAGGAGCACCAGCCATTTTAGAGATTTCTACAATACTGATGATTTTTCCATATCATCTTAGCAATTTTTCATTGGTTTTCATAGTACTTCCATATTTTTTGTCCCTAAAAAATATTTTTAAGTCTATGGTATTCTCAATATATTTGTTAAATATTTTAAAAACTGTTCCATAATTAAAATAACCCCCAAAATCATACAGACAGGAAATTTTCCTTCTGATTTCAGTAGATGTGTGAAAACAAAATGGTTACATATTCTGATTTGACTTCCATTTAGAAAGAGAGTGCTGTCTTTTTGTTGAGTTCTGAAGAATTTTCCACCAGCAGAAACAAAAAGCTCTAATAACAATCATTCATTTATGGGAAAAAGAAACAACATTTAATAAGAAGTATTTAAAGAAAAAATATATAAAAACAAAAGAGTTCCATAGACAAACATATTTTTCTCATGCCTTTCATATAAAATAATGGTATTAAATGAATAGAATATTAAAAATTAAAGGTATTTCAACAATAAAAATGTGAGAAAGAGTAAACCATGCCTTGCTACACAATGAATTCCTAAAATTGTTCAAGTGGAACACAACCATGGAATACACAATTCATTATGTCCATTTCAAATTATTCTTTTAATGAGAGGTGAAATTCATAGAATATAATACCAGATAAGCTATTTATCCTTTAATTTTAACATATAGATATTAGAAGGACAATAATTATCACACACAATTATTGTCTTCTAAGTTCTTTAAAGTATATAAGGGAATTGTGGTATAGAAAGTCTAAAACTATCAAAAGGCATCTTGTTAAATAAAAATGTAAACTAATCTATTATCATATTTTGTGAATATTCCAGAAATAATGCTAACATTTAATTAAAATGTTATTTCACAGACTTATTTTCAAAATTAATTACCATAAGGTCAGGGAAAGGAATGTTGAAGAAAGTTTTCAAAAGAAATATATATTATTTTGAATAGCAATTTACTTTTGCACAAAGTAGTATTTTTTCCAATATGAATAAAAAGATCTCAAACCAAGAAAAAGTACACATAGCCTTAACAAGGAATCCAAAGACCAAGCATTTTGTTCAGTAATCTTGTCCACAACACTATCCATCTTTTCCTACAAAATGAAAAATTTTATTGAAAAGAATATAAGTATTAAACTCAGATAGGTTCCATATAAATGAACAGAATGTTTATAATATAACACCGACAAACTGTTGATATACTTGAGATCAATAAAAAATAAATTATACATAAAAAAATCAGTATTTAATTTATGCAGCCATCAGTATTAGTATTGGTGTAAACACTTCATTTTACATATAGCTGAGGTAAAATGTTTCGTGTTAGATAAAACAAATGATGAAAAAACTACAGTGAATGAGTAGTGTTTCATTTCTTCCATTCTATTTAGCATCTTTATATACATTCTCTGAAGTATATTTACGACCCTCAAGTTGACCTCCTGTTAAGGGTCACTTCTTGGTAACTTTTAACAAAAGGAGTCACAAGTACTTTACCTTTAACAGTCATAATACATCTATCACAACTAAGCTGAAGCTGCCATGCCAGTCACAGAGAACAAGGATTTCAAAGAATAGAGAAAGGAAAATTCCCTAGCACCAGGATGGGAGAAGAAAAGGAAAATCTACTTTTAAAATTCAGAAGCTTTTCAATAAGCTTACTCAATTGAAGAGAAAAGCCTCAACAAAACAAACCTGCATTAACTTAAAGACTGAATACTTATGCAAACAACTTGAATGTCTAAGAGAAATAGAAATGTACAGAGAAATAGGTTTATTACAGCCAAGTCAGATGATGCACCATGCCATCATCAATAATTACACTTATAAAGTTTAAAATAATTTTTTAAAAAATACCCTATGGTATGTTGAAAAGGCAGAAGCTTAAAATATAAGTTATGATCTTAAAAATATGAGGAAAAAATAAAATAGAAAAAAATCAGAAGTAAAAAATGCTGAGATTTTAACAGGGCATCTCTGGGTAGTAATTGTTTTTCTTTTTGCTTATATATTTCTAGGCTTTCTAAATATTCTGCAATGACTGTAATATTTTGATCACTAGAGAAATTTTATAAAAATAAAATGTTTTTCAAAGAAAATATTCTCTGAAAGTCAATTTAAAACAAATGTAAAAAATAAACAAATAAAACAAATGTAACAAATCAGACTAATACTCTATTTTTAAATAGCTGTACTGTTAACACTACACTTGAACAATATGGGTTTAAACTATGTGGGTCTAGTTATACCCAGGTTATTTTCAATAAATATGCACCACAGTACTACACAACACTCGGTTGGTTGGATCCACGGAAGTGGTATCATAACATGAAAGGTCAACTGTAAAGTTAAAAGTGGAATGTCAACTGAGCAGGGCAGGGATGAGGAGTAGGGATATGTCCCTAATCCTCAAGTTATTCTAGGCTCACCTGTACTCTGTTCTCAGAAAATAACACAATAAGTAAACAAGTCTTACATATGTGTATGTCACTTGGCTCTTTTTATCCAAACTTCTTCAAATAGGAATAAATGTTAAATGTTTCCATTTTTCCCACACTGCTTTTATACATGAATAAAAAAGCCAACCAAACACAAACTGATCTTCGAATTATTTCTCTTCGAAATACATTTAGGGCTTACATCATATGGAGAAAAAAATCAAAACTAGTCTTTTGTATGCTTTATTCTGTATGTTTGATTCCAGATGCTCTGACTCTTAATGCACTCTAGCATATCCTCTTATTATGGATAATTATTTATGGATGCTATCAGTGGAGGGGAAAAGGAATATTATTTGGGGTTTGTTTGTTTGTTTTTTTCATTTTGCTTTAGCATTATGAGTTTATGTTCCTATAAAGTCAGATCATCTGGAAAGCAGTTTTCTTTTTTTTTTTTAGTCCTAGTAATGCTGCCAGTATCCCACTAACATGTTAAGGCAACTTTCCAAAAAAATTCAATAATTTTTTCACATCACTTCATAATTACAGAGCACATATGATATAACATGCAGGTGGTGTTGGAAACGAACAAAAGGCAAGACTGCAGTCATCAGGAGCTCCACTGCTGCTTTGTAAAGCTTCAGTCGAACCCCATTTCAAAGGCTGTATCCAAGTGAAGAAACAGTCTTTGAAGCTTAGAGTGGTATACTTCACTTAAGGAACCTAAAGCACTTTAACAATCAGCATTTTAAGTTTCCATTTTGAGGGTAAAACACTCAGTGGTTCCATAACTGGGGTAAGAGTACCAAACGAATCCAGTGCAGACACAAAGAATTCCAAATAAGCATCCTTCCAAGTCACTGTCCACTGCACGTTTTCCCCACATAAACCTTATTCAATTCTGACCCTGAGAAAGCCAACTAAAGAAACAATCTTCATTTTCCCACCTTCCCCAGTATCCTCAAATCTGCCATCTCCTCCACTTTAAAACACACCGGTCCTTATCACCTCTCTCATCTCAGACTTCTAGTCCCAAATATCATCCAGTGGTTCTAGTACAAGAGGCCTCATCTGGGTATATTCTCCTTATGCAGCACTATAGATTCTGGAGCAGCATCTCCTACACTTTTCGGGCTTCACATACCCATAAAGCTAAAAAACAAAGCAAAACAAAAATATACATGTATGAGAGGATTGATATAGGGTTATCAATTTTTTATCAATAACATTATTAAAAAGAGTAGGACAGATATGACTACATCATAAACGAGAGTGGAAAAACTCACTGCATCATTAACCCTTATGTTCTCATTTTGGGAATGAGAGGCCAGTAGAAATTTCCTAAAAACCAGGGGAAATTATTCTTCTGGACCATCCCTCCTTCCAACCCTTCTCCCCTCACTCTCTTAACCATTCCCTCAGGTTTTCCTCCGCCCTGGAAAAATAGTCACCTGGTACTCTATCTTCACAGCTCCCTAAAAGATCAGAGAGGCTTGAAGAAAATACTAAGTAAATTAGGAAGCAATCCTGAGTCTTTTAGTAGCTCCATTACTTAAAAAAAAAAAAAAAGAATAAAAGTGCACTGAAAATGCAAATGCACATTTTAATATAAAAAAATAGGAAGGCCACTACTTACTACAAAGGGTGTTTCTGTGTGTGTTGTGTGTGTTTTAAACTCCAATATATGAATTTGGATAGTGGGAAAGACCTGGATTGTAAGCCAGAACATGAATTTCTAGTCCCAGGTTGATCTTATCTGAGACAGACCAATGTGAATCTGAGCAAGTCATTTACTACTTCTTTGTAAATAAAAAGGGCTAAACTTGATGATCTCTTAAAGTAACTACATCTCTAAGAATAGAAATAATCTTTCTAGAGAATACAACTAAATAAATATAAAACAGTGTTAATTTTTGTATTCCAACAATTGTGCTTATTTATTACTCCTACTTTAATCAGTCAAATATTTCCTAAAAGGATAAGATATGGCTTTTAATGAAGGACACATAGACTGTTATAACAAAAAGCTGATATTCTAAAAAACTAACTTTTTTTTCAAGTTTACCAACCTCATTTTTCACACTCAACATGTTCAATATCAGAACAAGGAACAAACAGTGAGCTGAAATAAGAGTAGCAAAATAAACTTTTGAAAAAGCAAACCCTAAATGTATGTAATAAGCTACTGCTATCTAATATGAGCATCAAACCACCATATCTCTTCTCTATGTAATAAAATATAAATCAGAGTCTCAGATAAAAACTTAGTTTTGTGAATTAAAAAAAAAAAACCACAAGATAAAATAATATCTTACCATGTAATGACTATTTTATTTTCTCATTCCGCCAAGCACATAAAACCTCTGTGAAAGGCATATAAGGATTTTCTTTTTTTTCTCAGCAAAGAATAGTTTCCAGTGTCTAATGAATTTAACTAAACTAAACTGAATTCTACCCAAATGGCCTACAGTTATCTGTTATCCCTATAAAAAAAACCTGATTTCCCATATCTGTCTACCATCTGTTTCAGACCACATATTCATATTTACTTGGGGGAAATACATGGCCAACCTGATGCAACTGTTCTATTTTTCTACTTTTCCCCATGCCATCCCTACCATGCAGTGTAACTTGTTGCCATTAAGTGTCTGCAAAGTTGAGCATGGGCCCAGCAGATGGCATTCCTGAGATCTACATGTGACCCATTTATAAAGTTCAGCTCCAATTCGGTTTTAACCCTCCTCATTCCTATTTAGGTCTACCTGCTTAATACAACTCTTGAACATCTTTTTTTACTCTTAAGCTTCTTGTTTCTTTACTTACAAAGTTTCCCTGTCTGCTTACAACAAGTATCTTTGGGGACTATCTCAAAACAGACTTCCCTTGTATGACCCTAGGAGTCATCATCCTTCTCATTTCTGCCCTACTCATCAACCCACCCAACCATATCCTCCCAAACACACACATACATAATGTGTGTGCTATCCTCCTTTGTCATCTCAAAAAGGGGCAAAACCTGGCCCTTCATGGCTACTCCCAGACAGTTTCAGGGCTTCCCTTGTGGCTCAGCTGGTAAAGAATCCGCCTGCAATGTGGAAGACCTGAGTTCGATCCCTGGGTTGGGAAGAGCCCCTGAAGAAGGGAAAGGCTACCCACTCCAGTATTCTGGCCTGGAGAACTCCACGGACTGTATAGTGCATGGGTCTCAAAGAGTGGGACACAACTGAGAGACTTTCACTTTCACTTTCCAGGTCAAGAAATCCTCACTTATTAACAGTCTATTTTCTTCTCAGTGTATCAGTTTTGCTTAAGCAGTAAAAGGCAGTGAAGTGATAAGATGAAGCTCTCTCTTCAACCCCTAAACACACCTGACTAGGCAACCTCTATGTGTCTAGCAAGGCGCAGGATAGAGGATACTTACCAGTTTATCATCTATTTGGGGAAGAACATCTTCACATGGGCAATGGGGCTGAAACTTGAGAGTAGCTTTGATTTGAGCTGCTATGATATAGCACATTATAGGGTACTTAGCTTTTGTCATGAAGATAAATTCATTTAATAAGTTTAGTAAGCACACTCTGAAAAGTGAAAGTGTTTTCACTCAGTCATGTCAGACTCTTTGCAACCCCATGGACTGTAGCCCACCAGGCTTCTCTATCTATGGAATTCTCCAGGCAAGAATACTGGAATGGGTAGCCATTCCCTTCTCCAGGGGATCTTTCTGACTCGGGAATCAATCCCAGCCAAAATCACATTGCAGGCCAATTCTTTACCATCTGAACCAAAAGCAGACAGCACACTCTGGGCACTATAATGATAGATAAGTAAGGAGGTAAATAATAAAAAGACACGGTTTTTGTCCATGTGACAAGCAAAGCATGATGGGGGTGGTAGATGAAGTTATACTGAAATTGGTGTCAATACTCAATATTCATAGCAGCATTATTTACAACAGCCAGGACATGGGCGCAATCTAGATGTCCATGGACAGATGAATGGATAAAGAAGTTGTGGTACATATATACAATGGACTATTACTCAGCCATAAGAAAGAACAAATTTAAGTCAGTTCTAGTGAGGTAGATGAACCTAGAGCCTATTATACATAGTGAAGGAAGTCAGAAAAATGAATATCATGTGTTAATGTATATATATGGAATCTAGAAAAGAGTACTGATGAAACTATTTGGAGGGCAGGAATAGAGATGCAGACATAGACAACAGACCTGTAGACAGTGGGGAAGAAGAGGATGGTACAAATGGAGAGAGCACAATGAAACATATACATTACCATATGTAAAATAGACAGCCAGAGGGAATTCGTTGTATGATACAGGGAGATCAACGTGGTGCTCTGTGACAACCTAAAGAGTGGGATGGGGTGAGAGATGGGAGGGAGGTGACATATGTGTAACTATGGCTTATTCATGCTGATGGATCGCAGAAACCAACACAGCACTGTAAAGCAATTATCCTCCAAAGAAAAATAAACAATTTTTTAAAAAATACTTAAAAAAAAGAAAATGGTGCTAATAAAGGCAGCCATATACACAAGAAATACAGGACCACAGCAGAGGGAGAATGACTGGCTCTGGAGGAAACAGGTGCAAATATTTACAAAAAGAGATAATGCTAGATATGTGAGCACCTGTCATTTAAAGAAAGGAGAAAGGTATTTCAGGGAGAGTGTCCATATGTGTGCAAAGAGGAGAGCACAGAAGGATTATTTATATCACAAAGTATGTTTAGGATAATGGACAGGACATGAGGATGGAGTCTTTAATGGAGGGCGGATTATACCAGGCTTTGTTCACTAGGATAAGAAGTTTAGCTTCATCCCAAAGGCAGCTGGAATCAAGACTGCTGGGAGAAATATCAATAACCTCAGATATGTAGATGACATCACCCTTACTGCAGAAAGTGAAGAGGAACTATACAACCTCTTGATGAAGTGAAAAAGATGGCTTAAAACTCAACATTCAAAAAACTAAGATAATGGCATCCAATCCCATCACTTCATGGCAAATAAACAGGGAAACAACGGAAACAGTGACAGCCTTTATTTTCCTGGGCTCCAAAATCACTGCAGATGGTGAGTGCAGCCATGAAATTAAAAGCCGCTTGCTCCTTGGAAGAAAAGTTATGAGCAACCTAGACAGCATATTAAAAAGCAAAGACATTACTTTTTCAACAAAGGTCCATCTAGTCAAAGGTATGGTTTTTCCAGTAGTCATGTATGGATGTGAGAGTTGGACTAGAAAGAAAGCTGAGTGCTGAAAAATTGGTGCTTTTGAACTGTGGTGCTGGAGAAGACTCTTAAGCGTCCCCCTTGGACAGCAAGGAGATCCAACCAGTCCATCCTAAAGGAAATCAGTCCTGAATATTCACTGAAGGACTGATGCTGAAGCTGAAACTCCAATACTTTGGCCACCTGATGCAAAGAACTGACTCATTTGAAAAGACTGATGCTGGGAAAGACTGAAGGCAGGAGGAGAAGAGGACGACAGAGGATGAGATGGTTGGATGGCATCACCAACTCAATGGACATGAGTTTGAGTAAGCTCCGGGAATTGGTGATGGACAGGGAAGCCTGACGTGCTACAGTCCATGGGGTCGCAGAGTAGGACATGACTGAGTGACTGAACAGAACTGACTGATAAGAGGGATCTTTGCGGTGATAATTAGTTCTATATCTTGAACCTACATATTAGATAAAATGACAGAACTATATACCCAAGTTGTACCAATGTCCACTTTCTGGTTTTCATCAGGAAACCAAGCAAGGGTCTCTAACGGGGGTTAATTAGGTGACTGGGTTGTCTATGGGAAAATTCTTAGGAGAGGGAGAACTCTTTGTGACCGCATGGACTGCAGCACACCAGGCCTTGGAAGGTTATGCAGTCCACTGAATCACAGAGTCGTACACGATTGGGCGACTGAACTGAACTGAACTGGAGCCTTCCAACATAGCTCAGAGTACCCCAGCTGGAGAATCATCATCTTATTTTATAGCTCCAAAGTGGTGATTTACAGATCATTTAGTCTGGCCTATTCTGAGGTAGACAAGAGACCCTTGGTGATTAGGTTATCTTTGGGAAAATTCTTAGAAGAGAGAACTGCTAACCTTCTATGATTTCAAGTGTGATTTACTAGAAAAAGGTTTATCCTAGGAACCATGTACCTCCTGTAGACAGAGCCTCCCTGGGAAATATCACTCACATACTACCTCATCTCAACAAGAAGCAGTAAAGACTTGAGGCATTTTCACAAACACACACACACAAGAATAGGCTTCCTGCATAATTAGCAGCTGTTTTGCTTGAAAATACCTGGTTTTCAAAGTTTTCTGGGAATTTAGCAAGATTAAATTTAAGAAAAGGGTCAAAGACTACAAGTCATTCCCAATCAGATTCACATCACTGAAGGTCAGATGAAGGATGCTATTATCACATAAATGTAATTTAAAAATCAAACTGACTTCTATAACCAGCAATTTAAAAAAAAAAAAAAAAAAAGTGGTACAGTGCACCACCAACGAGAAGGAGTTTACTTTGGTTTGAGCATTCCCTGAGAGTTCTGAAGCCTAGCAGGGAACATGTTTTCAGGTTTGGTTCAGAAAAGCTGAGTGGCCCCCTCTGGAAGCTGGCTACGCTGTGAGTGCTTCTTAGAACTAGGAGATGCCCCCAAGGTGTCAAATCACTGAGCAGTCTGTTAAGCTGAAAATAAACAAAAAGTTTACATCATTACTATTTACAGAGAGAGTACGATTTGTTTAAAAGTGTTTCTGCTTTGTGTTTCATTTTTTCTTCAGTAAGTGTAAAAAGATAAGGAGACCCAAAATATATTTGGGATATATTGAGATCATTTTATCACCAATGATAACTGGACTCAATACACAGAAGTAAGAGGGCACAGACTATGGAAAGTTATAAATTTACCAACAGATAAGGCTAGACCAATATAATAAAGCCCTAAAACTGAAGAAGTTCATGAATAATTTTCTATGTGAAGGCTATAAATAAGCAAAAACCCATTTGTAATATAGAAAGCATTCATATATGATGTTTAAAATGGAAAAGTTAAAGAGTATAGAATTTTCATTATCTGTTTTTTAAAGGATTCATAACTTTTTCTAAAGTTTTTCATGACTGAACATATAAAACATAAAATATCTATAATAAACTCCTAGCCAAACTTTGGTAATTAATACTGAGAGCAAATTCCCATTATGAGTAAAACCCAACATTCAAAAAATTGAAACCACATTTATAAGCAAGTAGTTGGGGAAAATTATGCTGAGCTGAAAATACAAGGTTTCTGTGAAAGATAAATCACCTTTCTTATCTGAACTACTCAGATCAAAATGTCAAAACAATTAAATTACAATTTTGTCTAATATCAATATCCCATGCAACAATGAAACACAGACAACCCTGATATCAAGCATACTATTTACTTTTAACTGGCATACAAATTGAGCAATGAATCAAATGTTGCTAATGAAAACATGTGGCACACTGCCAGATCAGAGAGGTCAAGGAATTCATCAAGATTCACTTTCTATACAACTGTATGTTTTTGGCTAAGCGAGAAAAAAGTCATCCAGTCTCTTATACAAATATGAAAATATACTAACATAGGGCAGATAATTTAACTGGTTCCACGTCAAATGTGGGGCTTCACAGTGGTGAAGAATGGTGCAGCAGTAAAGAATCTACCTGCCAATGCAGGAGACACAGATTTGGATTTGATCCCTGGGTAGTGAAGATGTCCTGGAGTAGGAAATGGCAACCCACTCGAGTATTCTTGTCTGGAAAATTCCATGAACAGCAGAGCCTGGTGGGCTATATAGTTCATGGGGTCACAGAGTTGAACATGACTGAACACCGGAGCATAGCTGCATGCACATCAAATGTGACTAGAAATCACACAGAAAATGAATCACATTGATTTTACAGTTTTATGTGGCTGCTTCTATTTTTCTGTATACATATCTATGTATGTGTTTGCACAGGTGGAGAGAAAAAAAAGGAGAGCTTAAATTTTTATCTTTATAGAGCCTAGTTCTTCCACGTTGCTATCATATCTATTTCTTTGAATATGCAATGTAAAATGTTACACCATTATATTTTTGTGCTGTAGGAAGCCCTCAAATGATCTTAGACTACCTGCTCATTTTTCAGTTAAAACAAATCAAAGGCCAGAGAAGACAAGGACATAAAATCAAGCTGGGAACAGAACTGGGTCTAGAACTCTGGGCCCCTGACTCCTATTCTTTTGTACCAATCAAGTCACATACTAAAAGCATGGACTCCTGAAAACTGGTAAATATTGTCAGAAGAAACAATTATAGGCTCCTATTGGTATATCATTTGATATTTACTTGCTTTTTAAGCAAGGTGTTCTGCTTTGAAATCTACTAAGACTTCATGAGAAAATGATGATGTACTAGAATTTTCTAACCAGGCATATTTGAATTTCACACACCATTCATCCCTAACGTCCATTCAGGATTAGTCAGTGTCTTAAAGCCTTTACATCTATAATCGTAATACAGAATTTTACATAAGTGCAAACCACTGATTTATTTTCATTCTCTAATGGGCTAAAATTTTTCACATATATTTTTCTATGTGTCTAAAAGAAATGCAGCATTATAATTAAGGATATGGATGCTGTAACAGGACTGCCTGGCTCCACTATAAACCACTATGTAACCTTAGGCAAGTGAACCTATCCACCTGAGGCTTTAGTTTCATTTGTAGAAATGACACAACCCCCCTCATAGGGTTTTGGTGATGATTAGATGAGTAAATACAAACCAAACAACAGTGCTGGCTCTTAGTAAATGCTAAAAAAAAAAAAAAAAAGTAATAGCTATTATTGCTAATTTTTACTCAGCTAGTAGAGTAACATACTGGAGCTAAAGTAGTATCAGAGATCATGTAGAACAGGAATCAGCAAGCATTTTCTAAAGGCCCACAAAGTAAATATTTTAGGCTTCTTTAGTCATATCATCTCTGTCTCAACCACAAAACTCTATAACCTATGACAAATGCAGGCACAGACAAAAAAACGGATGGATATAGTTGTGTTCCAATAAGACTTTACTATTCACGAAAACAGGGAGAAGGCTGGATTTGATTCAAGGGCTAGTGTTTGCAGCCTCCTGATGCAGAATAACAGCCACACTCTACTGAGAAAGTGAAAAGCAGACAGGTTAACTAAGCAACAGAAAATCAGTTTAGCAAGCCACTGGTAGGTATAGAACTAGAAGCAAGAACTCTACAGTTTACTCAGTTCAGTGTTTTTTCTACCTATCCACATAAGAGAACCTCCAGGAAATCGCTCTATCCCAATCTACAAACAGAAGCTTACTCTCACACAACATACAAGATTGGCAGAAAATGGACAGATTTTGAAAACTGATGAGTACACCGGAGTTCATTATTCTATTCTAATTTTGAGTGTCCAATAATTTCCACAGTGAATTTTTTAAAAACTCAATGCAGTCCTCTTCATATGGCATTTATCACTTCTCTCCAAATATTTGTATACATTCTTTTCTTCCTCACTAGAAATTTTAATTTGAAGGCAGAGATCATGTCATTTGCATCTTGGTATCACTATCTTTTGCCCAGACCTCACACAATACCCTATTTTATAATTATGCTTTAATAAATAAATAATCCCTAAATAACTGAAGGAAAGCCATCTCAAACAAGGTTCTAACTGCAAAATTCTCTCCATCTTGTCCAATCACTCATCCATGAGCAATGCTATCAAAATGCTCTTTCCTTACATTCAATATGTTGCCAATCCAGTCATTTTCAAAACTCAGCTGAAATCTATTCCTAGCAAACATCTCTTTGTAGGTCTAATACCACCTCTCCATAAGGTGATTAATCCCCAGCAACAACACTGTTCTCTATTAGATCACACTCTGTACTTAAAAAGTAAACTATCTGTTTAACATGATAGTAACATTCTTAGAACATTACTGCAGCTAGCCAGCAGCACTGGAGGTTAAGATTCAGTATTTTTACTCTCATCAGTCTTCCTCAGATCTCATGATATAATCTTGCTTATTTCCTCCTTCACCTCTACTATTTTATAACCTCAACTTCCTTTCCAAGGCTTCTCCCAAGCAGAACTCAAGGTAGAAATTCTCCCTTTTCTTTCTTCAACAAAACACAACAAAGTTCTTTGCTTTGAGAAATTCTTAGACTCTCAAAGTATTTTCTCACCAAAAATTTGGTCATTTCCCTGACCAAATGCAGAAAAACAGATAATGTTTCCTACAAATTTCTTATGCACTGTCTGCCACTCGTCACAATGAGAAGAAAAGGAATCCAACAAGAAAATCTACCCCCCACCACACACACACACACACACACACACACACACACACACACACACACACACACACACACACACACACACACTCTCTGCATGTGTCCACACAGTTTTCCTTCCCTCTTTGTGTGTGTGCTCAGCGGTGTCCAATTCTCTGCAACCCCATGGACTGAACCCCACCAGGTTCTTCTGTCCATGGAACTTTCCAGGCAAGAATACTGGAGCAGGATGCCATTTCCTACTCCAGGGGATCTTCCTGACCCAGAAATCAAACTCATGTCTCTTGCGCCTCCTGCACTAGCAGGCCGATTCTTTACTACTGTGCCACCTGGAAGTCCCTTCCTTCTCTCTTATCACTATAGGTAAATAGCTCATAATCCTAGAAACAGATAACCTCTCCTGTTCCAGCCTCTCAAACATACTCAAGAATACTGCTCCCCTCTCTCTCTCCTGCATCAACAACTTTCCATCTTTACTGGCTACTTCTCCTAAGCATAACAATATATTAATAGTATTGTTCTGTACATCTTTAAAACTCTTTATATCACATAACCCTCCAACTAATGATCCATTTCTCTCTCTTCCTTTTCAATAAAAATCTTCAAGGGATATATACCATCACTCTCTTTAACTTCTCTTCTACTCCTTTGTCAAACATTCTAAACAAGCCTCACCCACCTATCACTCCATGGAAACTGGTATCATCAAGGTCATCAATGATTTCCTTTGCTGAATCAATTCTCAATCCTCATCTTTGACAATCCCCCTACTTCTTCAAACACTTCCTTGATTTGTCTTCCAAAGACTCTCCATGATCCGATACTCTCCAGCTCTTCCTCTTACCTAGCATGGAGCTCTTTTTCAGACTCTTCTGCTGGTAGCTCCTCATCTCCCAATGTTGGAGGCCCCCAAGACTCAGTCCCTGGTCCTTTCCAGTTTTCTAATCTCATATATTTTTGATGAATTTACTCTATCTCTTTGCTTTTAAAATCAGTTGTATAATGAACAATCCTAAATTGTTGGGTTTAGGATTTAGGATTGGATGTAGGATGCTGAAGAATCCTAAATGCATATTGTTAGCCTGTTCTTAGGGCTTCCCTGGTGCTTCAGACAGTAAGGAATCTGCCCACAAGGTGGGAAACCCAAGTTCAATCCCTGGGTTGGGAAGACATCCTGGAGAAGGGAATGGCTACCCACTCCAGTATTCTTCAGACTGCATGCTTGACATCCCCACTTGGATATTTAAAATGCATCTAACCTTTAACAAGTCCAATTCCAAATGATTCATCTTCACCATCATGTCTTTTTCCTGCTATCTTCCCCATCTCAGTAAATGGAAGTTCTACATTTTTGGCTACTTGGGTGATTAAGTTCTCCCTAATTTCTTTTGCTGGCACACTTCATATCTAACCTGTCAGCAAATCCTGTGTAATATACTATCAAAGTACATCTAGAATATGAACTTTTCACCATCACTTTTCATACCACCCTAGTCTAAGCCACCATCTCCATCACACGGATTATCATAATCGCCCAACTGGTATCCTGACTTCTGCCCTGCTTTCCTTTAATCTGTTCTCAACACAATAGCAAGAGTAATGGAATTAAACAGTTCTCTTAGTAGTGATCAGAACACTCCAAAGGCTTCCCATATCACTTCAAGGAAAAGACAAAGTCATTACAATAGCTAATTAGTACTACCTAACCTCAAACTCCTTTAAGACCACATATCCTACTGGCCTCCTTTCTCTATGCCACTCCACCTTGCTGGCTTCTTTGCTGAGACCTGAACACACCAAAATGCTGGACCTCTGCATTTTTTACTCTCTATGCCTGAAAAATTCGTGCCCCAAATATCACATGGCTCACTCCCTCATCTGCTTCAAGTTCTACTGAAATGTCACTTACTCCAGGGGCTTTCCCTTAGGCTATTTTTAATGCTATTTTAAACTGCTAAACACACGGGCACACACCTTCCCTTGCCTACAGGTATACCTCATTTTACTGTCCTTCCCTTATTGCACTTCTCAGGGAGTGCATTTTTTAAAAATTGAAGGTTTGAAGCACCCTGAATTATCAGGTGATGTCTAGCATTTTTTTAGCATAGGGCATTTTTTAATTAAAGTACATACTTTTTTAAAGATATAATGCTACTACCACACTTACTAGACTACTGTATAGCATTACATAACTTTTATATGCACTGGAAAAAAAAATTCTGTGATTTCCTTCACTGTAATATTCTCTTCATTGTGATGGTCTGGAATTAAACCTGCAGTATCTCCAGTGAACTCCTATACATTATCGTATTTTTCTATGTATTATACATAATGTGTCCCTCCACAAGAATATAGATTCCAAGAAAACTGTACTTTATTCCAGTGCCAAAAACAATGCTGGGCATATAATAAACATTTGTTGGTTAAATGAATAAACAAATATTGTGCTCTCTATGTGAATCTGATGCTGCTTTTTGTAAGCTATAATTTTATCATTTCACTCTTGTTGGTCCTATAGTAGTCTATAAAACTCTTTGTATGGTACCAGGAGTTCTTTAGATCACCCTTGTGAAGAGGAATTACTTCTCCATTCCCCAGAAGGCCTGAGATCAGAAGTTACTGCCAATTGCAAAGAAGAAAAATCTGAGTAGTTTGAGGTGAAAATATTGTTGAAAGACCCCATCTTTAAAATTCTTAGAGGGAAAAATAAAATGGGGGAAAGCCAACTCAAAAGCCTAGTTTAACACCCAACCCTTTCATTAATCCCTTCCTTGCCCATTCACTTTGTCACTAACCTATAGTAGTGCTCACCATGGTCCCTTCTCCTGGATATGTAATCTCTGGGGGACAGGAACTGGATCTTTCTCTCTAACCTGTCACCAGCTATCCATGATTGACAGTCAAAGAACTGTTACTGGGTTGAGCTGACTGGAGTGAATACTACAAGAACTCCCGACGTAACTGCTTATTTGTCAAGGTGCAGCCCACCAAAAGAGGCAACACCATCATCTAGATGACTGAGGGTCCGTTTCAAACAAACTCATCTCCTCTGTTCTGCATGGCCAACTGAGGCTATAGGACACAGCCCAATAACTTAAATCACACGTCCAAGTCCAGCCAGGATCCAATACTCTGCTCCTCAAACGCACAAGCCACGGTAAGCAAAGCCTTGCTAACAATGGAAAAGAAAAGGATACTGCATGTGTACTTGTTATTCTAACAGTGCGGGGCAAAAGAAGACACCACAGGATGAGCTACCCAGTAAAGAAGAAAATAATACTAGTAGTAGTAAGTATGCAAAAAAAGAAGAGACAGGAGGATTACAGGATGAAGAGGAGAGAAGAATGAGCCCGTGGGGGTACTGTGGTGTAAGAACCAGACACTAGGGTAGAAACCTGCTCAAGCATCAACATTCTCTCAACTTCTCCAGCAAGCCCTGGTGCGCGTCCTCCGGGGCGGCACTCAACGGCACCCCTCCGGCGAGCCCTGCCTCAGGCAGGCTGCGCAGCGCCGCCGTCTCTACCTGCGTCCCGCTAGGATGCCCCGGGGGCCGGGCGTGCGTGCGAGTGTGAACGTGTCAGAAGCGGGTGCTCCGCGCTGCGGGGCTCCGGGAGGTGGGCGGGGGCCTCGAGGCGGGCCCGGGGCTGCTCCGAGGCGTGTGCCCGAGGCCGGCCAAAGCCAGGTGCCCCGCCGGGCGCCCCTCCAAGTCGCTCTCACCCAGCCGCCGCCCGAGCGCCCCTCTGGCCCGGGACTGGAGCCCGATCGGCGCGCCGGGACCGCGCAGGAGTGCGGCCCGCGCCTCAGCGGCGCCGGTCCCGGCGGGAGGGGAGCGGGGGAACGGTCCGGACGGCTGGGCCGAGGCCGCGCCGCCTCAGAGCGCCGAGCTGCTTGGGGCAAAACTTTGGAAGCAGAAGGACTCGGATTACCTGAGCGGCGCGGGCGCGGACTCGTCTGCGGTACGGCTGCCGGGCGCGGGCCGGGTTTTCAGCAGCCGTAAAGCGGGAGGAGCGCGCGAGCCCTCGCCCCCGAGCGGTGGCCCCGGCGCCTCCGCCGCGAGCGTCAGCCGCTTGGCAAGCAGCGAGCTGGGCTGAGTCATAATAAAAGACACGTTTGCCGAGCGAAGTGGGAAGGGGGCCTCGAGTAGCGGTGTTAAATGGCGACAGGCTCAAGAAGAGAAAGCTTTTTTTGTTTGTTACTTTTTAATGGGCAGAACTGGAAAACTTGTCCCATGGTGGGAAAGAGATGAGATTCCGTTATAAGTTGCACATCCTTTACAAATATGTTTCTAATAAGGCTTTTTAAAGATCTTTTTTTTAAGTGCATTGCCTCCGGAGCCAAGTGGCTAGCTGGGTTGAGCGCTGAGCCTCGTCCCTTCCAGCTTTAGGGCTTTATCCTGCAAATTCCTCCAGTCCGCGCCTTTGTTTCTTTCATCTGTTGAGCAGGATAATGAGGGCACCTCCCTCAAGAGAGAATACTGGGAGGGTACTTGACGTTGAGCTTGCAGTTTGCACTTACTAAAGCTTAATCATTATGCTTTAAAAATAAAAGGGGGGATAAGTGAAAAGAGATCTTAGATGAACAGCTTTGAAAGGAAGACAGAAAAAAATTTGAGACCAACAGAGGTAGCTGAGATGGGAGAAGGAAAAGGGGAAAGAGGGAAGAAAAAAGAAACTAGGCTTGGTAACCAGAAAGCTGACGCTTCATAGGAGGAGGAGCATGTTTATCGCTATTTAGGAAATCATGATACACTCCCTCTCTACTGAGGGAGATTTGAAAAAAATATTTAAAAAGATAAACAACTCTTTAAAATGAGCCCCAAGTGGGGAGGCTTTGCTCCAATGAATGAGATTTGGCAGCTCTGCAAAATGAGGAAATTCTTCCCGTGCTGCATCTTAGGGGGGTTGAGTCATCAAACCATAGCAAAAAATAGTGGGCTGGATTCCTGAAAGGCATGCCAGATGGATGCATTCTGCTTAGTTTTAATAACTCTATGATGTTCCCTCTGTACTGTCAGTTTTGGAAGAAAGGAATGTGGATAAAAATTTGAGGAGGGAACTTGAAAATAAGAGCCAAACTAGTAACTTAATGTATGAGTATCCACCCACGATGAGCATACAGTTAAAGATTCCGAAACAAGTAACCATTTCTCACACTTTCATTCTCCCTCCTCTTTGTTTCTGCTTTCACTGTGTTTCTATCGACTTTTGTTACATTATTTTTGTGCAGTGGAACTGCCTAGAGGAAAAGTGGTTTTAATTAACACTAGGGAATGGAAGGAATTTTAGCTAGGCCTCTGTAAGTAGGATCAAAATTTTGAAGAAGATTTTGGGGTTGAAGTTTTTATGAGAGCAAGGGTAAATTAACAGATGTGATATCAGAAGTTGTTTTACACAAACAAGAAAACTGTAGTAGAACTGTTGTGAAAGGATCAAATAGAAGCAGTTCTACTCCCTAATTACTGTAGGCACCAAAGGCTAGAGGAGAGTTTTCTCTATCAGATAAAAGAAAATGGGTACCTTGCTCTATCACCCAGGCTTTCAAATAGAAATAAAAGAAAAAAGAGGAGAAAAAAGAAAACAACAAAGAAAAACAAGACGACAACAACAACAAAACCCTCTATCAGCTTCTCATAGAAGAATATCTACAGATTTGTATATTTCTAGGGGATCTCCTGCAGGGTAAAAGGCTTGTAGGTGCCTTTGTCACTGTAGAAACAACAAACAAAATATTTGAGGGGATTAATTTTTGCACAATTGGGAAAAACCCAAGTAAGATAAGAATCCCACTCTCTTTGTTTCAGTTTTGCTAAGCCTTCAGGCTGAAGCAAACATTATCATTAAACCTTTATTAAAGTGAAGCAAAGAGATAAAATCTTAAATGTTGGGAAGCCCTTGAACTAGAATAAGCAAGAAAACAAAACCAAAGCCCAGAAAATAGAGATTAGGAAGCTTTTCAAAGGGAACCTTTGAACTTTTGGCTGTAATATAAAGGCCTGTGACTTGCTTTAGACAAAGAGGCAATACAAACTAAAACTGAGGACTTAGAATATCTGGTCAATTCAAATTAAAAAAAGCCTGCCTTGCCTGAAATGTTTTGGTCTAAGGTAGATCCATTCATTTTAGGGAAAGACAAAAATCTACCACCTGACTGTGTGCCCATTAACACCTCAGTCACCAGAATGACATGAATGTGTTTTTTCAGTTGGACTTACGGCATTGTAAACTAAACCTCATGGGCTTGTGAGCATTTTGTGAATTTATTCAAAAGTGTTTGCATTTAAAGCACAAGTGTTTGCTTTTAAAGCTTTTAAACTCATCATTCATTGATATTAATGATGTAAAGTATACCGATCCACTTTTCAAGACATTTTATATATATAGCAGTTATTTTATATCAATTTGGTAACAAGTCCCTTTTATACAACTGACTTTAACCTTAGAGTGCTAATATGATTTTTTTTTCAAGATTTCATATGAAATTATTTTGGGAAGGATTGATTGTTTTGACTGCAAAAGACCATATTGTTCTAATTTACAACTTCAGGGTAGGGAGGCTTTCATGTCACATTCCGAGCACTGTTACAACATTATCTGTTGCTAACTCACCACATAACAGAAGCACTGGTTAAAAAGCCTTGACAAGTTCAGAGTTTTCAAAACTAATTTCAAGAATGCCAAAGACTGTATCAAAGTTGAAGTCAGATTCTCCAGTGGAATTCGAACTCTAGCCGAGAGCACTGTTTCCCGATTAAGAGTTAATGCAGTTCAGTAGGGGAGGACAGTCTTAAAGATATGTGTCCTTGTGTTGCTCTGTCAACAATATAGATACTTATTTACAACGCTATATTGTACATACTTTAGCAGAGGTCTACTTGAAACTATTCAAATCTGAAAATCAACACTCTGCTCTTTTTAGACAATCTAGTTAGCTTGAAGAGTGATCACTTTATGGGTTTAGTTTATGGACAATGTCACAACTAGGAATTCTCAAGTAATTAAAATTTTCATTGGAAAAATAACTGTAAGAAATAGGCATTCTCATACATCTCTGAATGGAGTATAAAATTATTACACACCCCCTACAGAGAGCTATTTGGCTCTTTCCCAGGTGGCCCTAGTGATAAAGAACCCACCTGACAATGGAGATGTAAGAGACATGGGTTTGATCCCTGGGTCAGGAAGATTCCCTGGAATAGGAAACGGCAACCCACTCCAGTAGTCTTACCTGGAGAATCCCATGGACCGAGGAGCCTGGTGGGCTCTAGTCTATGGGATTGCAAAGAGTCGGACAGGACTAAAGCAACTTAGCAGAGTACAGAGAGCTGTTTAGTAATCCTAAAAATTACAAATACCAGAATTATATTCCAGAACCAGCAAATTGCTTTTAAGAGTTGCTTCTATAGAAATAATGCATGTACATTATTCATTATAATAACAAAAGTTTAAAAATAACCTAAAAGTCCATCTATAGGACAGTGGTAAAAGTAATTTTAGCACATTTATATAATAGAATGTACTTATACAGTTGTTGGAGGGAAAATAAACAGAATCAAGAACTTTTCTGCAAACAGTTTTGGAAAGTACAACAATATAGAAAAACAAAGTACAGAGCGGTACTTAAAATTAGTACTTTTTATAAAGAAGAGATATGGTTATACCTGTACATGCATAAGATGGGAAGAGTGAACACTGAGATTTTAGGAATCAGTGAATTAAAATGAAACAGAATGGACAAATTTAATTCAGATGACCATTACATCTACTATTATGGGCAAGAATCTCTTAGAAGAAAAGGAGTTGCCCTCACAGTCAACAGAAGAGGCTGAAATGCAGTACTTGGGTGCAATCTCAAAAACAACAGAATGATCTCTGTTCATTTTCAAGGCAATCCATTCAATATCACAGTAATCCAAGTCTATGCCCCAACCACTGATGCAGAAAGCTGAAATTGAGCAGTTCTATGAAGACTTACAATACCTTCTAAACTAATTAAAAAGATGTCCTTTTCATCATAGGGGACTGGAATGCAAAAGTAGGAAGCCAAGAGATACCTGGAGTACCAGTCAAGTTTGGCCTTGGAGTACAGAATGAAGCAGGGCAAAGGCTAACAGAGTTTTGCTTAGAGAACGCACTGGTCATAGAAAACACCCTCTTCCAACAACACAAGAGAAGACTCTACACATGGACATCACCAGAAGGTCAATACCAAAGGCAGATTAATTACATTCTTTGTAGCCGAAGATTGTGACGCTCTATACAGTCAGCAAAAACAAGGCTGGGAGCTGACTGTGGCTTAGATCATGAACTCCTTATTGCCAAATTCAGATTTAAATTGAAGAAAGTGGGGAAAACCACTAGACCATTCAGGTATGACCTAAATCACATCCCTTATGATTATACAGTAGAAGTGAGAAATAGATTTAAAGGACTAGATCTGATAGATAGAGCACCTGAAGAACTATGCATGGCGGATCATAACAGTATACAAGAGGCAGTAATTAAAACCATCCCCAAGAAAAAGAAATACAAAAAGGCAAAATGGTTGTCTGAGAAGGCCTTACAAATAGCTGAGAAAAGAAGAGAAGCAAAAGGCAAGGGAAAAAGGAAAGATATGTCCATCTGAATGAAGAGTTCCAAACAATAGCAAGGAAAGATATGAAAGCCTTCTTCAGTGATCAATGCAAAGAAATAGAGGAAAACAATAGAATGGGAATGACTAGAGAGCTCTTCAAGGAAATTAGACAAACCATGGGAATATTTCATGCAGAGATGGGCACAATAAAGGACAGAAACAGTATGGACCTAACAAAAGCAGAAGATATTAAGAAGATGTAGCAAGAATACACAGAAGAACTATAGTCAAAGCCATGGTTTTTCCAGTAGTCATGTATGGATGTGAGAGTTGGACCATAAAGAAAGCTGAGCAGCAAAGAATTGATGCTTTGAACTGTGGTGTTGGAGAAGACTCTTGAGAGTCCCTTGGACTGCAAGAAAATCAAGCTAGTCAATCCTAAATGAAATCAACCCTGAATATTCATTGAAAGGACTGATGCTGAAGCTGAAGCTCCAATACTTTGGCCACCTGATGCGAATAACTGACTCATTGGAAAAGACCTTGATTCTGGGAAAGATTGAAGGCAGGAAGAGAAGGGGATGACAGAGGATGAGATGGTTGGTTGGCATCACCAACTCAATGAACATGAGTTAAGCAAGCTCCAGGAGTTGGTGATGGACAGGAAAGCCAGGTGTGCTGCAGTCCATGGGGTCACAAAGAGTTGGGCTTGACTGAGTTACTGAACTCAACTGAAGAAAATTCTGAAAGGAAGTGTATGAGATCAGCAATATTTACTCATACAAAGGGGAAATTTAATATACTGATTGGACTGAGGAGGGGCGAAAAGAGCCTTTTCATTGCATACATTTTTGTTTTCTTTTGAGGGAATATGTAAATATATTACCTGCTTGAAAAATTAAAAAAAGAAACAGAAACTTCCCTGTTGGTCCAGTGGTTAAGAATCTGCCTGCCAACCTTGCATGGGAGGGGAGCTTGGGGTAGAAATGATACATCTATATGTATGGCTAAGTCCCTTCACTGTTCACCGGAAACTATCACTACATTGTTTGTTAATCAGCTATGCTCTAATACAAAATTAATTTACAAAAATAAAATAAAAGAATCTGTCTGCCAATGCAGGGACCAAGGGTTTGATCTCTGGTCCGGGAAGATTCCACTTGCCGCAGAGCAACTAAGGCCATGTGCAGCAACTACTGAACCCAAGCTCCTCAACAAGAAAAGCCACTGCGATGAGAAGCCCACACACAACTAGAGAGAAGCCCCAACTCACTGCAACTACGGAAAGCCTGCTGCAGCAGCAAAGACCCAGCGCAGCCAAAAATAATAAGCAAAATTTTAAAGAAACAAAAAAATGCCAAATTGTATCCATAATTCCATAATGTATAAAAAGATGAAGTTGGAAAATTTATTTTGAAATTGAATAATCCTCCTGTCATAGTTACAAAGTACTGAAATTTACTATTAAGCATTCCTGCTAACTAAACTATGAATTTTACTTGCATCTATTTTGATTATAAAAATCTGTACCACTTGAAAAGTTCAGATAAACCTTCACACACAAATAAAATTCATATTTATTTCTCTAAGGATTTTAAAGTTCCCAGTAATAGAGAAGTTAATTTATAAAGTGCAGTGTATTTTATGCTAATAGACTGTCCAATTTCTTATTATTTTGCTGAAAATACTGTTTGCAATCAAGTACTAATATTTTAATTCTGTAATGACTAAAAGATAATAATTCTTATGTTAAAGTCCTTTGATCTGAAGACTTTATGTAATTGTTAACTATGTAAAGTCCCTGATATTTATTGCCAGTGCTTTTTGAGAGATTAATGGCCTTGATATGAGTAAGTCAATGAAAAATAAATAAATTCAAATCACACTGTTTATAGAGAATATTGAGATTTTGCAGAAATTTGTGTAAAGGAAGTTACTTAGCTGAGAAAGTGGCATCCAGGAGGTATTGAAAATGTGTGGATTACTTCTTGAATATTAAACAGTGTGGCAGAAGATGTTAATTTCACTAATGTTGCTTTCCTTCACACATTTCTCAGCCTCCCATGCAGTTGTATTAGTCATGTAATTGGATTCTGACCAATGGGAAATGGATGACAGTATGCTAAGCTGTCTTTATTTGTGAGCTGGATGGTTGGAGAAACTCTAGCAGAATTCTCTAAGTACTCTATCTCTCCATACTAAGTGAGGAAAAATAAACCACACTTTTCAAAGAGAGGGGATTTAATATCAGGGCAATGATTACACAGGTTGTAACCTGTAGCTGAAGGAATAGAAAGTAACTCAGAGACAATTGCCGGAAATAGCTACCACCCCTGGGACTGGGTGTCATAGAGAACTTATAAAATGGTCTCCATAACCTCTACCTCCTGGGATTCGTGCTCTGTATAATAACTTCCCTTTGAATATGGGCTGGTCTAGTGATACTCCTAATGAATAGAGTAAAGCAGAATGAGATGTCCCCATGGACTGTAGCCTGCCAGGCTCCTTCATCCATGGAATTTCCCAGGCAAGAATACTGGAGTGGGTTGCCATTTCCTTCTCTAGGAGATCTTCCCAACCCAGGGGTCAAACCTGCATCTCCTGCATTGCAGGCAGATTCTTTACTGCTGCGCCACCAGGGAAGCCCAGAATATCACCACCAAAGAGATGTCACTTCCAAGATTAGGATACAAAAGACTATAGCTGCCCTCTAAGCATACTTTCTTTCACTCTCTCCTGAGTTACTCAACTGGTGAAAGCCAGGTGGCACGTCATGAGACAGTCCTATGGGAAGAAAGTCTCTTTTGTCAAGGTCGTGAGCCTGCCAGTAACTGTAGGAGACAACATGGAAGTTGATTTTTCCACTCATCAAGCCTTTAGATGAGACCACAGTGCCTGCCAACAGTTTGAATACAACCTCATGAAACACTGTGATTATGGAGGTGCCAAGTTAATCTGTGTCCCCATTCCTGACCTGCAGAAGCTGGGAAATAATAAATGGTTGTGTAAGACACTAGTTTTTGGTAATTTGTTATGCAGTGGTAATAACAAATATACCAAGAAAACAAAAGGAAAGAGATGGGTTACCAAAACCTCAGAGCTCAGAGAGTAACCATGTATGACTGGTGTCTCAGTCCTCTAAGGAGGAACCATATTTATGGTTAGCTCTTATCTCATAAAGGTGGAACAGACTCCCTCCCAATTATGGGTAGGGTATAGAAGCTAATAGCACTCCACACACCAAAAGAATTTGAAATTACACATAGAAGTGATTCCTGAGGAAAGAGTAGGCACAAGTATATTCATACTGACTTGAGGGAGGCAGAGGGGGTGGTTGGGTCTCTTTCATGGTTGATATCCACTCTAGGGGTGTGGGGCTAAGGAAAAAATTCCTATGCATGGGCTGGAAAGTCAAGGTTTAAACTGCCCACTGGTGCCAAAGGAAGAGACATAGTTGCACTTCCTTATCAGCCCATTCAAAGATAAGGCCAATTGAGAAAGGGAGGGTGAGGCTTAAACAAAAGTCAGAAACTAAACGTCAAAAAGTGAAGTCAGACTCTTTGTTACAGGGTGTCTTTCAGCTATGACTTGTACCTGAGGAGCTCAGAGAAGGGTCTCCAGAAGATGGCACTCTGACCTCTTAACAAGGGGCACTTTTGGCTACAGTTGATACCTCTGAAAGGGAACAAGATCAGTTCTGGGAGCAGCAGGAGACAATTGAGGCCATATCTGACTGCTGCTGTTCCAACCATGTTGACAGGGGAAAAGAAAGTGCCTTCTCTCCTCTTTCACTTTCCAGAATCTCTTCAGTGCTGCCTGTTAGCAGAAACACATCAGTGTCTCAGAAATGTAACCTATCCGAGCTCCAGCTTCATGGAAGACACAATCAAAGGGTGGATTGGAGCAGAACCCACAGGCTAATACCTAGCACACTCCTCACCTTTGTCATCTCAGCATCTGTGTGCATTCTCTCATATATTTTAACTTCCATAGCAACAACTTCATGCTTCTGCATTTATTCAAACAATAGTACTCTCACGCTCTCCCCCAAAAGGGGAGACCCAGAGAAGAGCAGCAACACCACCTTTTTGATCTATTAGTTAAGTTAGTTCCTCTGGTGGTTCAATCATAAGCCTGCCTTGGATACTCTATAACCGAGGATGAAAAAGCATTATCATCACCAAACTTTATTTAAAATAATAAGAACATAAGGGGGAAAGTATTCTATACAAAATGCTGGAGTCCTTGTTTCTGGAACCACTCAGAAGAAAGTTGATAATTATAACTTTGATTATCCATTGCACCTCAGCTGGTATCTCTGCTGCTTATGGTTATTAAGCTGACAAAATGATTCAGATCTTTATTCCCAAAGAATTTAATGCCTCAGTAATTATGTCTTTTCTGTGTTTCTGTAGTTTTCCATTAATTTTAATATTAAATATGCATATGTTAGGTGGTAACCCAGAGAATCTGCTGGGTTCCAGATCTAGTCCTCTCTGGCCATTATATAGCAGCAGCCTATTTTCCCTTTGATAATCAGGATCAATCACTTCAGTCAATTAGGTCCTCCCCCCTTGACAGTTAATTCAGTGATATGAAAATCTTGAAATGGCCAAATGGCAGTCTTCAGTTCAGTGAAACATTGGTCCTATCTCCTGGCGATAATATTCCTTAGTTCCCTGGAAACTGAGATCACTAAATCAGAAGCATCCAAAGGTTTAGGGATAAAAAGCAGACTTTTGCAAGTGGATAAGTAGACATAATCATGAGACAAGCTACTCATATTTCTCCCTCTAGATTCCTGGAGCAATATATTCCAACTCTGGGAGAAACAACCCCATACTGTATGCTATATCCCAGTCAGTGACGTAGGTAGACCCGTGAATATCATGCTTCCTCATTTATCTAGCTGGGAAACAATGTTGTGTGAATTTCAAGATGGTGAATGTAGGTATTCTGTCAGTCTGTGAGTGGTGCACTGGCCAAGCCTTGCTGGCAGGTAAAGCAAATCCACACCCAGAATAAATGTGCCTTCCCGTGGGTGTTCAGTCTCTGCCTCTTTCGCGGAGGAGTCGTGAGATGAAAAGAGCCTGGGATCTTGACTTTCTACTTAGAGTAGAGCTCTCAGAGAGACTCTGAATCTAGAAAATCTGCTTTGGACTTTGTGTGTGAGAAATAAAATTTTAGCATTAAGTAACTGACATTTTGGTATTGTTTATAATAACTTTCAGTCCATTTTGACTAATTCTAGCAACAAAATTTCCCTTAAATAAGAAAAAGACGAATTCTAAAGATTCATGAAAGAACTAAGGATTTAGTTATATACAAAGCTTTATTCTTTCCTTTTAACATACAACATTAAGAAGCATTTTTCTATATTTAATCTATGAATTAAGTTTTCTGTCCTCATTCAGTAATGATTTTCCATATCTGAAATAATGAGGATATTTTTAAAAATTTTATTACTATTTATTACTATTACTACTGTTTATTACTGCTATAATATTGATTGATTTTTTCCAAAATATCAATATTTCAAATAGTTCAAAGGATTTCTTTCTATCAGTCTAAAAGATATGTTTCATTAAAGAATCCAAAAAACTTTGCATGAAATCAAAATTTTAATTACTCAAAAAATAAGCTCAAGTTTTCTTCTACCTTTTCCTCTAATACAAAGTAAACTATGTTTTGTTCCTTATTATATTTTTCATATTCATGAGTCTCATATTAACTAAAAGAATAACTGAATAATTGCCAGTTTTCTTTTTTATCATATTGTAATAAACTCTTTAAAATATGTTCACATCTGGAAAATCCATTTTATACCAAAATATTGATAAATGGCTAGATTGTATGGTGGGAAAGCAACCTGACTATTTCTCTTTTCCTTCTCTATCAATATACCAAATGGTCAAAAAATATTAAATGGTATGTGCAACCCAGGCTATGTTTATTGAATGAATGGTTTAGCATGAATATCTGGGAGACTTTTTCATACTAGAGCATGTCTTAAATAGCTATACAAAACAGTCCTAAATATAATTTAGAATCTTCTTTGAAATAGAAATAACATGATTATCTAATGATTCAGAAAAAAAGACTACTAGAATACAGAATGATTTTAATAACTTAATAAGTCTTGCATAGGTGAAGACAAAATTTCAAACATTACATAACACTTTCTCTCCAACTTTCTTAATAGAGTGTATATTTTGAGATTTCTTCACTTTCATGATTTTTACATTAAGTATACAATATAGCTCCAGATGTAACTTTTATATCTTCCATACTAGCATTCCAGTTTATGCAATGGACATCTGTTAACATTTTTCCCCTTTCCATGTCCCCTTGTGTTTTGTAAAATGGTTTTCTCTACCTCCAATGAATTTGATAAAACTATTTATTAAATAGAAAAGGGCCCTGACTCCAGAGGCAATTCTTAATTCAAAATACTAATTGTAATTCTTAAGGGACAGAGAGTTGTGATTCTCTGTAAAGTTATACAGGCTCTAGCTATAGAGCAGCTGGGAGCCAGCTCTCTCACCTCATGGAGGAGCTCTAGAGGAAAGCAGAATCAAGACTGAAAGTCTAAGGACACTATATTCATTCTAACCTATGCCCAATCCCTTAAGCCTCCCAAACACATGAGTCATGTACACCGTATTTTCCTTAAACTAGTTTCAGTTGGATTTCTATCATTTGCAACCAAGAGTCCAAAAATCAAAGCTTTCACTTACCACCTTTTTACTGCTTATTTCATCATGCCTTATAACTTATATTTTAGAATATTTAAAGGTGCAAAGCAAGTAACACAAAAATAAATGCAGCAATTAGCAATAGAAAATGGACATTCTCAAAAGACCTAGAATACAGAGTATTTTCATGAATCCCAGAATAAGGATGGGTGGGGCCAAATCATCATCAAGTATGAGAAACTGACACTGGGTGTGTTTCTTGCTACTGGGGCATCATCAGCTCTCGGCCCTACAGCATAGAGAGCTCTGACTCTAATCCAGTAGGATTTGTCTCATGACTCATTCTAGCTCTCCTGCTATCCTCTCTGTTCCTTTCACTATGACACTCCAGCCTGCCCTAGGTGCAACACTCCCTGGCTGTTTCCTCTGAGCTTTCTCTCATCTTGATTATGGCTTCTCCTCTCGCAGTTTAGATGAGACATGAAGGCTGGATAGAGCTGGATTAGGGCAGAGTCTCCTTTCTCCAGATGGGACAAAATTTCAGAATAGTCCCTTGTTAGGAAGAAAACTTTGGGAGGTTTGCACAATCGCTACCCTTTCTCACTCCTTGGCTATTTCATGTGGAAGCTTTCTTGGATTCCTCCTGTGAGAGCCTGGCAGGGCTCCTGAGAAAAAGCTTACAAGTGTGTGTGGGCCCTCCTACAACTGTGAAAGCCTTGTACTCCCATGCTAGGGCACAATAAGCCTGCAGTAATTTGTCAAAAGTATTGTTTAAATGTTCTTACCACGTTATGGAGTCCAGTGGCTTCTGCTCCAGGGAAACAAACCTTAGTGGCTTTATCCTCTGGACGTACCTGACTTTACAGAGTGGGTGCTTGCCTGTGTTCTTCAGTCTCTCATGAGTCTAAATCACCGGGTCATTTGTTAAAGTTGTCATTTCTCATTATTCTATGAAAAAAAAAATCATGGCATTAAAAACCTTATTTAAAAAGTAATTTTTTCATTGAAGATATTTAGAAAATATAAAAACAAAGTAAAAAATCAAGCACAATTTCAACATACAAACACTGCAAGTGATATATTTTGACATCTATCCTTACAGGAGATTTTTTAAGTTTTTTAAAACAGTAATTAATTTATTCAGAATCTGAAGACAATTCCAATTTCCCCTTGGCCTGAGAAAATGAAGAAAATATCCTTAGAGTAGAGGTTTGTGACCCTTGCCTCAACATTGAATGTCCCCATTGGCTTATGCATATTGGTCCCAGTAGCTGAGCCTGGAAATCTCACCTTGGAGGCCTGATCAAGGCTCATGAGTGCTCTACCGAAGCCTGAGCTGGAAACTAGATCACTGAGGGTGGCAACAGGGACCAGGGATGCTTCTGTCTGGTTTAGAGAACCAGTTTAAGTGGCCGTGGGAACACTAGCAAACCTAACAAGGTCCCCTCAGGGGGCTGGTCACATTTTCCATTTCTCTCACTCTGCCTCAAATTTTGTACAATACATGAGGGAAAAAAGTCTTATGAAGGAGAGCCTGGGCTTCCTGATAATATAAGCTCTGAGTTCTAAAACAACTAATTAAAAAGAAAAGCTATGTCATCAATTTTTCTTCCAAGATTAAATGGGTCTCATTTATAGTCGGGTGCCTTTTTCTTACAAATTATACGTCTGTTGATTTTTAAACATTTCTAAAGCCTTTTAAAAATTAAACCCATGCCTGGATTAATACAAGTGTCCCTTACTTTATAAATCCATGCAAAAGATTAATAAAAAATAAAGGTAGAGTAAGGAGAAGTAGGAGCCTGACTAATTTAGAGACCTCACATGCTCATGCGTGGCCAATGACCTTACCCTCATGGGTCCACTCATTTCTGAACGGCAATCTCCTGATAGGATTCAGAGATTTCTAGTCCTCACTCCAGGATCTGTTTCAGAAATGCCTATCAACAGAGTGAGAAGGAATACAGGAAGGGGAAACACGCTACACTCACAGTCTTCTCTGTGCTAGGTCGATTCAGTCATGTCCAACTTTTTGCAACTCTATGGACTATAGCCTGCCAGGCTCCTTTGTCCATGGGATTCTCCAGGCAAGAGTACTGTAGTGGGTTGCCATGACCTCCTCCAGGGGATCTTCCTGACCCAGGGATTGAACCCACTTCTCACGTCCCCTGCATTCGCAGGCAGGTTCTTTACCACTAATGCCACCCAGGAAGCCCAAGAATACCTGGAGGATCTTCCTGACCTTGGGATCAAATCTGGGTCTTATGCATTGCATTCTTTTTGCATATGCATTCTTTAGCAACTGAGCCATCAGGGAAGTTCATTCTTCTCTAGGCCCTATATTATTTGCATTGCAAACTAGGCTATCATAACAAAGGAAACAAAAGCTCTAATAAGATAGACATTCATTCCTTGTTCATGTATGTGTCTAAAGGTAAGAAGACAGTCTTGGCCTTGTAGGCATCTCGGTCCACTAAAACCAGAGTTTACACCCATACATACAACTCAAGGAAGATGCTTCAGTGCCTACCATCTCCCAACAATGGAAAGAGGAGACAATCCCCAATTATGTTTAGTGTAAGACTCAGAGTGATACACAATACTTGTTTTGTTTTTACATCTCTTTAGTCAAGATTCTGTCATATGGTCACTTTTAAATACAAAATACATGGAAACTATAATCTTTAGTTGGGCAAATATGTGGTCACTTAAAGCTTTATTACATGGAAAGAAGAGAATGAAAATAAGAGATGACAAAGACTCTACAAATCTCAACAGAGTCAGAGCCTGACATTCATTTGCTTATTTGTATCAATTACTTTAGGCTTATAGTATGAAGGGGAAGAAATTGGCAGTTAGGTCATGATGAGTTTCCGAGACTGGGAAGGAGAGATAAAAAAGCCTTTTAGAATCAACCTGCCTGACTTCAGACTCTACTACAAAGCCACAGTCATCAAGACAGTATGGTACTGGCACAAAGACAGAAATATAGATCAATGGAACAGAATAGAAAGCCCAGAGATAAATCCACGAACCTATGGACACCTTATCTTTGACAAAGGAGGCAAGGATATACAATGGAAAAAAGACAATCTCTTTAACAAGTGGTGCTGGGAAAACTGGTTAACCACTTGTAAAAGAATGAAACTAGAACACTTCCTAACACCATACACAAAAATAAACTCAAAATGGATTAAAGATCTAAATGTAAGACCAGAAACTATAAAACTCCTAGAGGAGAACATAGGCAAAACACTCTCCGACATAAATCACAGCAAGATCTTCTATGACCCACCTCCCAGAATATTGGAAATAAAAGCAAAAATAAACAAATGGGACTTAATGAAAATTAAAAGCTTTTGCACAACAAAGGAAACTATAAGTAAGGTGAAAAGACAGCCCTCAGATTGGGAGAAAATAATAACAAATGAGGAAACAGACAAAGGATTAATCTCAAAAATATACAAGCAACTCCTGAAGCTCAATTCCAGAAAAATAAACGACCCAATCAAAAAATGGGCCAAAGAACTAAACAGACATTTCTCCAAAGAAGACATACAGATGGCTAACAAACACATGAAAAGATGCTCAACATCACTCATCATCAGAGAAATGCAAATCAAAACCACAATGAGGTACCATTACACGCCAGTCAGGATGGCTGCTATCCAAAAGTCTACAAGCAATAAATGCTGGAGAGGGTGTGGAGAAAAGGGAACCCTCTTACACTGTTGGTGGGAATGCAAACTAGTACAGCCACTATGGAAAACAGTGTGGAGATTTCTTAAAAAACTGGAAATAGAACTGCCATATGACCCAGCAATACCACTTCTGGGCATACACACTGAGGAATCCAGATCTGAAAGAGACACGTGCACCCCAATGTTCATCGCAGCACTGTTTATAATAGCCAGGACATGGAAGCAACCTAGATGCCCATCAGCAGATGAATGGATAAGGAAGCTGTGGTACATATACACCATGGAATATTACTCAGCCGTTAAAAAGAATTCATTTGAATCAGTTCTAATGAGATGGATGAAACTGGAGCCCATTATACAGAGTGAAGTAAGTCAGAAAGATAAAGAACATTACAGTATACTAACACATATATACGGAATTTAGATAGATGGTGGCGATAACCCTATATGCAAAACAGAAAAAGAGACACAGAAATACAGAACAGACTTTTGAACTCTGGGGGAGAACGTGAGGGTGGGATGTTTTGAAAGAACAGCATGTATATTATCTATGGTGAAACGGACCACCAGCCCAGGTGGGATACATGAGTCAGGTGCTCGGGCCTGGTGCACTGGGAGGACCCTGAGGAGTCGGGTGGGGAGGGAGGTGGGAGGGGGGATCGGGATGGGGAATACATGTAACTATATGGCTGATTCATGTCAATGTATGACAAAACCCACTGAAATGTTGTAAAGTGATTGGCCTCCAACTAATAAAATAATATTAAAAAAAAAAAAATAAAATAAAATAAAATCCTAATAAAAAAAAAAAAAAAAAAAAAAAAAAAAAAAAAAAAAGCCTTTTAAAGTGAACAATGCAGAGAAGAGCACACAGAAGGACTATTTTAAAAAGGTCTTAATGACCCGGATAACCACGATGGTGTATTCACCTAGAGCCAGACATCCTGGAATGTGAAGCCAAGTGAGCCTTAGGAAGCATCATTATAAACAAAGCTAATGGAGGTGATGGAATTCCGGTTGAGCTAATTCAAATCCTGAAAGATGATGCTCTGAAGGTGCTGCTTCACAGCTCAGGTCTGAGTATAGTCAGAAGACATGAATATGGATTGTCAAGATCAGACATAAATGTTTGCTTTTGACCCATTCTAAAATATCCATCCAGGGACTTTCCTGGTGGTCCAGTGGTTAAGAATCCACCTTGCAATGCAGGGCACATGGGTTCAATCCCTGGCTCAGGAACTAAGGTCTCACATGCCACGGAGGAACTAAGATGGCATGCTACAACTACTGAACCCACATGCTCCAGAGCCCAACTGTCACAGCTAGAGAGTCCTGGCATTCCAATGAAAGATTCCACCAGATGGGACGAAGATCTTGCATGCAATTAAGACCCAATGCAGCCAAATAAATAAATAAATATTAAAAATAAAATATTTATCTAGTAGATAATGAAATGCAAAAAGAAACTCACTATTAAGATATTTCTAACACTAATGTCTAATTTAGAGGTATAGGCAAGTTTCCCCAACATTCTGCAGAATGAAATTTTAACGGCAGGCATATTTGTTGGATGAATCCTGGACACACATTTACCTCAAAAGGTTACCCAAGGGGAAACAATTCACCTGGTTAGGGTAAAGTTTAAGCAATTGCTTTATATTGCTAGTATTGAGGTCTCCAGAAATATTTGCCTGAACTGTTCTGTACATAGACGTTGTTGTCAAACATTGGAAGATCTAGTGAAGAGAGAGTGGGTATTAGAATTATAAATATCTTCATTAGAATCCTTGTTCATTTCTCACTAGTTGTGGGACCTATAGTTGATAAATTTTTTTATTAAGCTTTTCCTGTTCAAATGACTCTTTCAGTAGAGCTGAGACAGATATGCCATCTCCATGAGAAAGCTATGCAGAATTCAAAATCCATTCATGGCATACTACTGGACTCAGATAGAAATCAAGCTTCTGACCTGAGAACATCAAATGACTGAGTAGGAAAAATGATCTATCTTGACCCATCAAGTCATAAAATTGAGAAAGCCCAGAAGCAATCTATTGCAATAGAAGCGGTCTACTGATGTTTGGGCTCACATAGGTCCAGAGAGCATAAGTGACCTATAAGAACAGATGGCCTAGACCCTCACATCACCTGCAACTGTCGCATTAACAGCTCTTCTTCAGTTTCTTGGGAGGGGTTCTCCATTAATAACTGATGGAAGAAGGAAGTTTGAGCTTGATCCATGAATGTATTGTCTGGGCATCTGATTGCAGGTGAAAATAAACTTTTTTTAAACTGCATCTCAGGAATGGTTCCAAAAGACAGTAATAAAGGGAAACCCTCTCAAAGGGCAGGGCTTCAGCCAACTAAACTGGCCATTTACTTTGTGTAGACAGAGAAGTGGTCCAAAGTAAGGATATGCCTGGACTCTTAGGTGGTAGTGACTGGGTTAGCTATTTGGTCAGGAGTCTGAAAGGAGCACAGTTGAGCGACTGGGGCCTATGTTTAGATCTGTGACAGTGGGCATACAGTGTGAGCATCTTTGTACTGAGTGCTAACAACTCCCCACCTTCAGCCACCCTTTTATGCCATTTCTCATAAAAGCACCAGATAATTTGTACTGTATCATTTCTCACACTTTCATTGGATTGATTATATCAGTATGGTATTAATTAACATGTTCCTCCATACCCATGTTTTTACAATAATCTGGCAGTAGATCCAGACTTGGTTAGCTCAGCTTTGCTTTCTCTCTCTTTCTCTTTCCCCTGTGGATAATAAACCACAGTGAGACAATATGATTTATACTTCCTATTGCAAGGAAAACATCATATCATTGTCCTACTTTTATTTAGGCAAAGATGGTTCAAATGTTGGCATACAACTATTACAAATTTCCCCCATAAATCTTTTGACTAATAGTTTTAGCATTTATTATTTCATTATAAGTCGCAAAATGGTGATGTTCCAGGTCTAATATTCCTTCTGAATTTATTATTCTGTAAAGAAGAACTTCTAACTTTTGGATAGAATACTCTGAAATGCAGCTTGAATAAGAAAAGCAAAATAAATAAATGTTTGGATTTTTCTTCTATTATTGTAACAGTGAGTTTGGAACTTAACAACCATCAAAACTGACTATTGAGTTTCTTTTTTAATTATGAAGCTAAGGATTTATATATGTATATATAAATCATGTATATATATATGGTATTTTGATATTATTTTGATAGTGATTGCAATCATTGTCTTTTCGTTGCAGTTTGTGGCACCCTTTGCAAATGGTACTAAGGAAAATAAGTATTTTTTAGAAATAAATAAAGCATAAATTTATTATTTATTTTACTTATGTATTTGATTTTGCATTTGTAGAACTTGTTACTTTGAAAAACCTTGTTTCTTGATGATATAAATATAACTGTTATTTTGCTTTATCTATATGTATATAACCCATATGTTAGTTTCAAAATAATAATATCAATGTACAAAACTCCAAAATAATGATATCAACATCACTATTCATAAGAGCACAGAATACAATTTCTGCGTGCTTTTGGTTTTGGTTTTTTGTTTCCCTTAGGATAGGTCCACTAGGGATGGACAGTCAAAATATTGTGTTTTAAACTTATTTGGAATAATTTTTGTCTGTGCATTTATGGTACCACCCAGATATACACTGATGTTGACTTGTTTCAATGTGTTTTCAAATTTTGCATGGTTTGTTCTGTCATCTTGATTTACTATTTTCTCAAAAAATATGTATGACGTTTACATGATTCTGAATTCAAACATAGCTTCCATCCTGGACTCTCTCTCCTGTTCTCTCTTGTACAGATAAACCATTTTTATTTCTTTTTGACCTTCCATGATTTTAGATTTGAACTCAGATAGTCTGCTTCCTTAATCCATATTCATAAAAAAAATGCTAGATTGAAATGGCCCCATCAAAAATTACCAAATCTTTTTTTTACTGGGGGGTGTGCAGTTGAAAATTGCATATATTTATACCTTGTAGGGGCTTCCCTGTTTGCTCACTGGTAAAGAATCTGCCTGCGATGCAGAAGATACAGGAGATCCACGGTTCCCTCCCTGGATTGGGAAGATTCCCTGGAGGAGGGCATGGCAACCCACTCCAGTATTCTTGCCTTAGAGGATCCCATGGGCTGATGGGTCTGGCAGGCTACAATCCATAGGGTCGCACAAAGTCGGACATAACTGAAGCTACTGAGCACTCACGCATACCTAGTTCTTAAGATGTAAACTTTGAAAATATTCTAGGGCTCTCCGTAAGTTCCACTCCCTACCTGCACTTCCCTAATTCAAAACTACCAGGCAACAGCTAAAAGCCTCTTTTATGGCTTTTTGTGTTGTTCCAAAAGCTTACAGCCTTAACCCAGATACCTACTTTAAAGATTCAAAGCATGCAAGCTTTGCAGATATTCTTTTGAAGTTTGCATTTATAAGCCTTTGTGTACCAGCCTCTGTAAATTTCCATGTGACCTGTCTGAACTTCTTGAAGACAGAGTGTGAACAAACATTACAAGCTTTTTGTGAAAGAATATGTAGGCTCCATATAAAAGATTTTTCTTAAATCGCATTATATCTCTAACCATCCCTGTTCATTCTCACAGTTTCACTACCCTAGGTTACTAGCACATCTCTCTCAGCTCCTAATTCTACTTCACTCCTGTCTTCTCAGAAAGTACATTTAGTTTACAAATCCTGCTCAGCATAATAAAAGGCTGCCAGTGGGTGGAAGAGCTTCAGACAACAAAAGCATGGAAGGCAGCCGTAGCCATTTTCTAATCACCCACTGTTCTTTATAAATGGTCCTGGGGAGTCCTCAGTTTATCCAATTACACTTTAAATTTTTTCTTGACTCTTGACCTTGAAACTCCTCTTTTGGGAACCTGGCCCTGTGGGGCCAGTTAAACTGGTAGACTAAATTATCCACAAAGATGTCTAATGTAAACATTATATAATAATAAAAGTTTATTACTACCCAAGTATCCTACGTTAGGGGAATGATTCAGTTCAGTTCAATTCAGTCACTCAGTCATGTCTGACTCTTTGCAACCCCATGGACTGCAGCACACCAGGCTTGCCTGTCCATCACCAACTCCCAGAGCTTATTCAAACTCAGGTTCCTGGAGTCGATGATACCATCCAACCATCTCATCCTCTGTTGCCCCATTCTCCGCCTGCCTTCAATCTTTCCCCCCATCAGGGTCTTTGTCAGTGAGTCAGTTCTTTGTATCAGGTGGTCAGAGGATTGGAGCTTCAGCTTCAGCATCAGTCCTTCCAGTGAATATTTAGGGCTGATTTCCTTTAGGAATGACCAGCTTGATCTCCTTGCAGTCCAAGGGACTCTCAAGAGTCTTCTCCAACACCACAGTTCAAAAACATCAATTCTTCTGCACTCATTTTCTGTATAGTCCAACTCTCACATCCATACATGACTATTGGAAAAACCATTGCTTTGACTAGATGGATCTCTGTCAGCAAAGAACCCCATGAACAGTATGAAAAGGGGAATGACTAAATGATGGTATTTGTATTATTCTGTAAAGGCAGACATTGTAATAATATAAAAACTGTTAAGATGTACTGTTAGTGATAGAGTATAAAAAAGTAATATCAGTAATAGTTTGAAGAAAATATGTTAAAATTTCAACAATGCTTAAAAACTGTTAATAATGATAAACAGGGTTAATTTCTGTATTTTTCCAAATTCTCACAAATGAGGATATATTATTTTTATTAATAATACACACACACACACACACACACACACACACACACACATACTCACACACTAACCATACAGTATAAACTTGAACTGGATGCTCAAGCTTTTTAGGTCTGTAAGAGATGGATCTGAAGGACAGTAGTCTAGAGAGAAAAGATGGGGCTTATAGAGTACTATAATTTGAAGATGTGGCTTCAATAAGAACTGTTTCCAAATTAAGGCAGACAAAATCAAGATCCGGAAAAGATATTAAGAGAATATAACTGATGTTATCTGACCTTATGGTAGCTGGGATAAAAGAGAAAGTCTAGCACACCCTGGAGAATGTGACAGTGAAAGTAGAATTTTCAATGGAAAATTAGGTTTACATTAAGTAGAAATTCTTAAACTGCAGTCATTTATGATTGTCGCTATTTCTACTTTCTATGCATATTCTTTTCTCAGTATTCTTCTTTAAATCAACTCACCAGCTCCTTCATTTTTTTCTTTAATTCTTCCTTTAATTTTAACCTGATAGTAAACATGCAGAGATGGCTCCAATATATATTTTTCTAATAAAATAAAATTATTTTCTAATTAAAATAAAATATAATTATTAAAATGTAAATGCTTATCCAAGATGCATCCTGAAATCATCTTTGAGACACTACTTTAGAGCAAAGAGATAAAGAGAATTTTCTCTGAGGAGACTGAATATGCAGGAAAAAAAAATTGTTGATAATGGAATAAGACTCCTGAGAGCAAAATGAAAGATTTGGGAAGGCAGTCAATAAAATGAAAGTGAGAGGTTGGGGTGGGTAGATTAGATCTTCAAATGAGAGAACAGAGTAATATGCCAGAAGAGTCTGCATTTTAGGTGCTGCTCTAGTACTAAAGATGAGAAGCAGGAAGGAAGTTATCTGATCTTGTAAACATTCATCTTTGGCTAAAATTACCTACAACACTGGTAGGTCTATAACTTCCTATGGGCCCCAAAGGTATTGCGTCCTTAGAGCAGGGTGAGAAATGCCTTCATGGCCCAGTGGTACCAGGACATTGACTCTGGGTTATAACTGAATCTTGAGCTACATACCAATCTCAGATTGTTGGCTAAAATTCCTGTATGGTTTCAGAGCTGGAGGCCACTTCACATTTTCTCCTAAGTTATCAGCAAACCCCTGCTTTACTCTATAACATGTGCACCTAATTTTGAAACTGAGAGAAGAAGGTTTTACCTTCCTTGAAAGTGAGTCAGTATATCAGGTAGTGGGATTTCCCTGGTGATCCACTGGCTGAGACTCTGAGCTCTCAATACAGAGGTCATTGGTTCAGTCCCAGCTCAGGGAACTAGATCTTGCATGCTGCAATTAAGGATTTCATTTGCTGCAACTAAAAGATCCCGCATCCTACAACTAAGACCCAGTGCAATCAAATAAATACATACATACATAGTTCTTAAAAGTATGTTAGGTATTTACCACAAAAGCCTCAAGTTTCTGGTTTTGCATATCCTACAGTGCTATTTTACACATAATCTTTAAATGAGGAGAAGAAGAATAAAATGAAGAAAACTCATCACATTAAATAAAATTATCTTTCAAGTCATCAATGAGATTCAAATCAGTGACCCAGATTATATTCTTAACAGGAAACAAACAAATTAATAGGTATGCCCAACAGTCTACCAGCTTGAGGGGGTTTTAAAAATCAATGAATATTTTTAATACACTAAAAAGAAAAATGATAGGAATGCACAATAGTCTCTGACTAAAGTCCTCAATAAATAACTTCAGGAATCATAATATTATCCAAATCACTTCCATTGCTAACAATGTACCAGTTTGGCCCTTGCTGTGGTTTCAATATGACCTTCTTTCTATATAAGTGACTCAGATAGTATCCTGTCTCTGATCATCACAGACCTAGCTCCTTTCTTTTCGTCTAATACAGCTTCTCTCTCCTAAAGTGGCTGAGGCTATCAATGAGTGTTGCACTAAGCTACCTTTGTGCTTCAGGCTCAAGACAGTCATTCTCCCCTCACTCTAGTGAACCAGCCTATGTTTCTGCACTGTGACTGGTCCGTGTGAAGATTTTTCTCAAGAAAATAAAAATATTACAACCATCTCCATCCTAATGCCATGACAAGGGTCAGGCTGCCTTTCCTCCTTTACATGCTTGGAAAATTACTACTCTTCTCTCTTTCCTAACACCTCTGCCTGACTTTCCCTTCCCCCAAATTTTCAGGACAACTCCTTGAAATACTTGTCCACCATTTATTCAGTCAGTCTATCAGACATCTAAGAAATATTTATGGAGTGTCTGTTCTGTATGAATTTCTCTTCTAGACACTGAAGATACAGCCATAGTGTCTCTCTTGGAGTAGAGGACAGATTTGTTTGCTCCTCAGGATAATGTAGATAATTTCTCCCCCTAGATTAAGGGTTGGCAAATTTTTTAGTGCTTCCTTATAAAAGTTTGAGATTTCCTAAGCTTGGGACACCTAAACTAAAATGCAAATCTGCCGTGTGTGTGGCATCCTCCATTGGTCACTGCATATTACACTGCAGAACTTGACAGGCCAGTAAGGTTAGCTTTCATATGGTGACTGTCTTTGCAGGTCTTAGGGTTGCCTCTGCTGGTTCTAGAACCAGTCTCTATTTAGAAATGTATCTTGCCCTGTGGGGTTACCACTAGTGGGTCCTATTGTTGGAAGCCAACTTCATCCCTCTCTCCACACTGCTTTTAATTTTCTTCTGGTTTTAAACCTCGTCTTTTCAGTGGGGCTCCACCAAGACACTTTCACCAACCAATACCCTTTGAAAACAAATTATAAGAGTAAGAAAAGAGGCAATCAGTGTTAAGTATTCCTGTAAATTTGAATGGATGCAGTGAGTTAATCTTTTAAAAACCTCACTTTCCTAATCTGTAAATGGGAATACATAAGCCTTATGAAAAGCTGAGAACACCAGAAAGTGGAGAGTCAATTTTTTTGCCAGTGCTACTCTCTAACTAGAGGATAGTTCCTGGCTGAAGGAGGAAAGGAAAGAGAAAAGATTGAGTAGAGGTAAAATCTACTTCCTGGGCAAGACACCATAAGGGATTGCCTGCCTTCTGTTTACAAGCACTTGAAGCCAGAGAAAGAGGAAAGTATATAATTTGATCTAAGGAAGTCAAGTGGCATGATTACGGTGGAATGATGATACTTTAGTTTACATTTGTGTAGACATATAATTTAAGGACATCTTGGAATTTCTCCCTACCCTTCTGTGTTTTAACCCAGCAGTTAAAGGCTACCTACTCCCAGAGGCAGACAACCTTGGTTTCATTCTTCAGTGTGTGATTATCCAGTTTTCCGACCACTGCATATTGAAGAGGCAGTCCTGTCCCTGTTGAGTATTCTTGGCTCCCTTGTCCAATATTGGTGGTGGTGGTTTAGTCGCTAAATTATGTTCAACTCTTGTGACCCCATGGACTGTATCCCACCAGGCTCCTCTGTCCATGGGATTTTCCAGGCAAGAAAACTGGAGTGGCTTTGCTATTTCTTTCTCCAGGGAATCTTCCTGAACCAGGGATAGAACCCAGGTCTCCGGCACTGCAGGCAGATCCTTTGCCAACTGAACTACCCAGTTGGCTGCATTTGTGAGGGCTTATTTCTGCCTTTTGATTCTGTCCCGTTTGTCTATGAATCTGTTTATGCCAGTACTATACTTTTTTGATTACTATAGCTTTGTGATATAGTTTGAACTCAGGAACTGTACTGTCTTCAGCTTTGTTCTTCCTTAAGAGTTGCTTTGACTATTTGAAGCCTTTTACAGTTCTAAAGGAATATTAGCATTAAAAAAAAATTCTTTGAAAAATGATATTGGAATTCTTATAGAAATTGCATTGATTTAAAACATGACTTTGGGTGATAGGGACATTTTAAATAATATTAATTATTCTGATCCAATCCCTAATCAGTTCTGCAACAATACTCAGCTTTCTTCTATCTTAGGGTCTTTGGATCTTACCACCGATTGTAGTTGTGTACTTAATAGTTTATTTGGTTATTATCTATTTTCCACACTAGATTTGATATCCAAAAAGGCAGATATTCTGTCTGTCTTGTCAGTGGTTGTGAAATAAGAAACAAGTTGTTCTAGCACATTGCATTCACATGAGTTCATATTATAGCTCTTCATATTTTCTCAGATTATGGGGAAGAAAGACTACTTTTGCAACTTAATCTCATACATGATTGTCAAAGTTAAGAGAATGGAAGAGGGTGACAGACAGGGTTTGGGAAGCTCATTGTTAAACTGTGGCTGAACAGATATAAGGGATAGTGTTTTTGCCCATAAAATATAACTTTTTAGATGCTAAAATAAAATCATTGCCTAAATTTAAAGGAAAATAAAGTTGCAATAAAACAATATTTGGTTGAAAATGTAATATAATTGTGCAGAAATAATTTTTAAGCAAGCGCAATTTTACATTGTATAACCTGGGGTAACTAATGGAGTGCTAAACCTAACAATGTTTAACAATGTTTCCATTAAATGACTATATTTTTATATGCATACACATTGGTATGATGTTAATTATTAATTTTCCCTTAAGATTTTTATTTCAAAATGGGAATGGGGAGGCAAGTGCTAGATTGAGATAAAAGAAAAAATTAAACCACAGAAAGAAAATTAGTCATTTTTTGTTCTCATTCTTATCTCTTGGAGTAATTTCTATTCTCCACTTTTATTAGCAAATGCAGGCAAGATTTATCAGTGGCAATATTAATGTGTACTTTAATTTCCTAATTTATCCTTTTCTTACTTTATCAATTTTCTGGTAATTAAGGCATAACATATGCGATATTACCAGGAATTCCTGACTGTGATTGTGAGATAGCAAGAGAGAATATTTGAACTAAAGTATCATATTTACAGGTAAGATTCTTTTCACTTTGCGTTCTCTAGGTAAGAACAAGGGACTGAAGTAGTAATTGAAATCGCAGGTCACATTAACAGTACCTCTTAAGATTTATATTGTACAGTGGGAGCTCTGCAGACATAATCCTGGGGAAGTAGGAGAGAAACTATCTGAGTTTGTGTTTAGAAGTCAAGGAGAATTATGTTTATCCTTTGCTGAACAGCTTCAGTTTTTCCCTGAAAACTGTTTAACATGAAAGTTCTTAAAACATTTGTCCAGTAGTTTAAACAGAATAATTTATGATGTGTTCTATCTTAATCCAAGATCATCAAAGAATGTTCACAGATAGAAAACATTATTCAATCAAACAACAAAAATAGGCAATATTTAAAAATTTGAAAGTAAACATAGCTTGTGCCTAAAATGTAATGTAACTATACTTTATTGTATCTGCTGATAGAAAGACACAGGACTTGGTAAAAGACAGTGATTAGTAGAAGAGAAGTGAAGTGCAAGGGAATCATTCTTTGGCAGGTGCATTCTTCTTTTCACATCATTTTTTAAATCATTTTTTCAGTCCCTCTGAAGTTCATGGCTATTTTACATAAAACTATACCTAAGTTATAGCTCAGGCAAACATCTTTAGGATGAAAATGTTTAGGACAAAATAGGCTGAAAATGTGAGTGCTACAAACATGTAAACATAGTCCAAGGACACAGTAGACCAAAATATCAAAGATGCCACCTCTTTATACCTTTTGAGTATATCTAAATATAGTGCATAATTTAAGCGTTTCATGTGATATTCTCTCTAAAAAATCTTATGATAAATAAATCAACAGGTCTTTGCCGGAAGACAAATATAAAACATTTTGTTTAAGACATGTTTGGGTTAAAAAATAGATTGTAATACTGAGAAAAAGTAGTTATCTGAAAGGTGGTATAACTTTTCAAGGATCTTAATAATGGAAGTAGTTGACTGAAAAGTCATTGTGTATGGTTCAGGATATAGTTTTCTAATAACATATCTTTTGGATTCCTATCTGGAGGCAAAAGAGAAAAAGACACTTTCTGAAGCATTTCCAAGGACCACTGAAACACTGACATGGCTTTGCTTGCGTTTTTACTTCTGGAAATTATATATATATATAGATATATATACATAAATGATATCCTCTCATCCTGATTGTTCAACAGAAATTCTGCAAAGAAAAATATCAATAAGCAAAAACAGAAACCAGATTTGATATTGCCAGTTATATTTTATCTCCCTAGCTCATGAGACAAAAGACTCAACTACATCTGATACTGAACCATAGCTTAGGTAGACTCATTACACATTGGACTTCCCAGGTGATGCAACAGTAAAGAACTCCCTGATGACACAAGAGATGCAGGTTCAATCCCTGAGTGGGGAAGATCCACTGAAATAAGAAATGCAACCATTTGCATCATATGTAAATAACTATGAATGCTATGAATACAAATTTGGACAGATGAGGCATGTTTTAATGACAAATCAATTATTATAAGTAGTACTATCACTGCGAATTTCAGCAGTGGTAAATGCTCTTAGCTAATCTTCTCTCAGTTTACAAAGTAACAACTTTACTGGAAAATTCAATGTACATTAAACTTGCAAGAAATATAGTTTTTTAATATATACATACAGTGAAGTTAAGTTTCAGAGTCCAATTATTATAAAAGGTTTTTAATCTATGGGAACAGTTGGTGGTACATTTTAAGGTCTTATGGGATGTTGACCAATTCTTGATTGTGTGGAACATCTAACAGTCCTGCTTCCACTAAAATAAATACCAGTATTATCTCCTAATGATTGTGACAAAAAACATTACTTCCTCCTCCCTCCAATATTTCCAAAACCTCCCCTGGAGGGTAGTCCTGCCCTCATGGAAAACCTCTGATTTATATTCTTCAGATTTTAACCACAAATGGCATTAAAGGGAAGAGTAATGAGAAAGAAATACTCTTAAGAGGAAAGAAAAGTGCCCAAACAGCACAAGAACATTACAAGGATTAAAGAATCTCTATTTTTTTTTTTTCATTACTAAAAAGATGCAATAAGCAATATGCTACTCTGTACCTAAATGTCGTCTTGGAGAGGTTTCTCAGATGGCAACAGATATCTGAGAAATTAGGGATTTTTGCCTTAAGAAAATAAGATCTAATGGTATTGCTTAAATTATTACATAGAACTAAAATTCTCCCCCATTGCACATTAGGTGATGATTTATCATTGTTTCAGATAGCTTAGCTATACCCAAGAAATAGTTATCAATAGCATAAAATGCTTCAGGGAGTAACACAAAATCTAATTGCAATATGGAGGCTACTTGTGACCTTAGGCAGAACAATTTTCATGAACTTTTGTGTTGCCATGGGAGATATTCTTGGGAGACAAGGAGATGGAAAAAAAGATGCCTGGCTGCGAAAAAATCTTACTAATCTTTTAGTAAGAAAATCGTTTTCTTACTAATCTATCTTTTGTCAATGTAATTTGCAGAACCCCCAAGCACTGAAGATAAGAGGGTAGGGAAAAAGTATTGTTCTACCCTGACAATGGCATACTAATTAGAGGGAGGAGAGAAGCAGAAAGGATATTTTTGTTTTTGAAGACGGAAAAAACTTAAACAGGTTTATCTGCTGTGGAGACAGTGTTAGTAGAGAGGAAATCATTGAAATAACCAAGAATGGAGCCAAGCAATGAAGAGTACACACAGCAAGATGAACCAGGAGTTGTGGCAAAAGGATTTCTCTTTTTGCAGGGAGCAACTATGGGAATCAAAGTGAAATATTTGGGGATTTGGAATCAACTGAAGGAAAAATCTCAGGAATTCTTGCATGTTAGTCAACATATTTAATCATTACATTTGGATTACATTTTGAGTAAATCTTCAAAGGGTTTATTAACCTAGTTTCAATCAATCTTGTTTTTTTCTTGAACTTTTAGGGTATAGCACACATAAATAGAATTGTCTACATCATAAACTTATAGCTCAGTGAATTGAATAAACCCCTATAACCTAATTACCAGCCAGGTCAAAAGAGAGAACATTACTTGCACTCTCAGACGTTCCCTCTTGGCTTCTTCCAGTGACAATCTCTGCTCAAGGTTAACACTAATCTGACTTCTAAATCATAGATTAGTGTTGTGTATTTTTGAACTTTATAAAATATATGGAATTTTACAATATACTCTTTTATCTGACTTCTTCCACTCAACATGTTTTTGAGATTTGTTCTGTGTGGTTGCAGACTTTTTAATTCTCACTGCTGTATAGTATTCCATTGTGAATATATACAACTGATGCATTTATCCATTCTATTCTTGAATGTCATTTATTTGGGTAATTTCTAGCTTTAATATTATGCATAGTACCACCACGAACATTTTTGATCTTATCTTGGTTTACATACTTACATATTTTCATTGGGTATAGACATAAGAACAGAAATATAGGGTAAGTTGGGTTTTTTAACTGCCAAAATTTGTTGATCCATTTTACTAGCATGGAGAAACAGTGACATCTGGTGCATGAAACAATGAATTTCAGGTTTCAGTATATATTTGATATTTTTTAGAGAATCAATTCTTACAGGTGGTATGAAGTTATAAGACTCCATATAGACAATGCACTTATAGTTCTTATATCTAGTATTAACATTAATGTAAAATATGCTCATTTTGAACCCAAATAATTTAAGAATACAATTTTTAGACTCGTGAATAAACAAGTAATTAGGTAAGAATAAGTTTTATGGAAGAAATGCTATTTTATGTGTACTAATTACAATGTTTTAAAATGCAAATCACTATCTTTAATGTTGCCACAAAGAGAAAGGCTTTAAAGTTTGTGAAATATGCAATTTTCTTTCTAACCTCAACTAAAGAAACTTGAATAAAGCAAAATACAAATATACACAGATACTATGCTTATAAGGTAATTTAAAAGGAAAACTAATTTATATATTGGAATTCTTTAGAATAATTAGGGAGATCTCTGTCCCTTTATACACATTTCTGGGCCTGCTGAAAAAGCTAAACTCACAAAAAAGTACATTATATAATTAGGAAATATGCAAGTGTATACTACCTTATTCTTATGTTTGTGTGTTATCTTTGTTATCATAAAATAGATGGATGGCTCAGGTACATTCTTTAGGGCATTGCTTGGTTATACCTATAGTTCTGGGAGAATGGTACAGGTTTTCCCCTTGACTTAATGAAGCTCAGGTATCAAGGTTTATCACACTGAAGCGTAATGCTCTTTAGCATTTATTCCACAAACATTTATTGTAAACTTTTATCTGCCAAGCATATTAGCTAGTGGAGCTATCTTGGTAGTTTGAGAAAGTGAAGCAAGTTTATGGTATTGTTCACAGCTGAAGAAAGTAAGAGCAACTAGAGGAAATATACAGGATTTCTGAGAAGCACTGAAGGTCCAGTTGAGAGAAAAGATCTTGAATTTTTTAACAGTGAACAGTGCTAATCATCAGGAGAGCTCATCAAGCAAAGTTTGGTCAGAGAGGAGGAGGACAGGTAAGCTAAGCTGGATTGAATTTTTTAAGAAAATATGTAATAGAAGATAAGTGAGTCAGAGCGATAAGGGCCTAACGGATAACTATGAAAATATTTCATGGAGTTGATGTGGGACCTGAAGGTAAAGGGAGTTTTACAGATAGATTACAGATAGATCTGAGGGCAAGAGAGAATGCTGATGATTCTTAAGTACTTGGAAATTAGATGAAGTTAAAGTATTATGGTAATAATGAAGTAGGAGAGCTGGAAGGACGAACATGGTTAAGGGCAGAGGAAATTGTGAATTTATGACTTTATGAAGCATTTGCAGTGATGACTGAGACAGGAGAGTGTGGCAAATGTGAAGTGGAAATGAAAGTTGTTGGAAATAAGGAAGCTGATAAAATAAGAGACAAGGATATGAGATGAACATTGGTAGATAATCAGGATAATTGTGGAACCTAAGCAAGTCTGAGTGATTTAGCAAAGTCCTTAATAAATGAGGGGTGGTACTCAGGATATTAATAGATGAAAATAGTATTGGTGAGGACTAAAAGTAAAGAATTGAAAAAATTAATAAATGTCAACAGAAGATAAATAACTGATTAATAAGCCTATAAAACAATGTCTAATCTTACAAGTACGTGAAAATGAAGTGAAAGTGTTAGTCAGTCAGTTCTCCCTGACTCTTTGCAATTACATGGACTGTAGTCCACCAGACTCTTCTGTCCATGGGATTATATCCAGGCAAGAACACAGGAATGGGTTGCCATTTCCTTCTCCAGGGGATCTTCTCAACCCAGGGATCAAATCCGGGTCTCTTGCATTACAGACAGATTCTTTATCATCTGAGCCATCAGGGAAGCCCTTACAAGTAATAAAATGACTGTAAATAGAAAAAGATGAGACACCTTATACTTTATCTATGAAACTATCAGAATTTTAAAGAATCCTTGTCAAGAATGTAATGAAACATATACTTTAATAAATATGAATATAAACTACTGGAACATTTTGGAACTTAATTTAGCAATGTTATTAAATATGTATCAACAAATGTTGACCAGTTAATTCCACTCTTGGGAAACTATTAAAAAGGGATCACTGGAGTGTTACTTCAAATAATTAAAATGGAAAAGAATTGGAGTAGCTAACAAAAGGAAATGCTTCTCATACGTTAAGTTGGAAAATATCTTACAATTTTCTGTATATAATATGATCAAATTATTTAAAACCAAAACCTATGCATTAATAAATGACTGGAACAAGGTATCCTAAGAAGAAAGAAAAATAATGCTTTTTTCCTTACTTAAAAATATATTCTTTTGTGTTTTTAAAAATTTCTCTAATTAGTACTCTATCAATTTTTACTGGAAATATAAAACTGAATTTAATAACAGTGTAGAGCAAACCACTGACAACACTACCACCAACAAAAATTTGAATGGACTAAAAATATAAAAGAAAATTAAAATAAATATAGACCATTTAAACAAACACCCTCTTCCAACAGCTCAAGAGACAACTCTATGTATAGATATCATTAAGTAGCCAATACTGAAATCGTATTGATTATATTCTTCACAGCCAAATGTGAAGAAGCTCTATACAGTCAGCAAAAACAAGATCTGGAGCTGACTGTGGCTCAGATCATGAACTCCTTATTTCCAAATTCAGACTTAAATTCAAGAAAGTAGGGAAAACCATTAGGTCATTCAGGTATGACCTAAATCAAATCCCTTATGATTATACAGTGGAGGTGATGAATAGATTCAAGGGATTAGATCTGGTAGACAGAGTGCCTAAAGAACTATGGAGGGAGATTTATAACATTGTACAGGAGGCATGACCAAAACTAACCCAAAGAAAATGAAATGAAAGATGGCAAAATGGTTGTCTGAGGAGGCCTTACAAATAGTTGAGGAAAGACAAAAAGTGAAAAACAAGGGAGAAAGGACAAGATATACCCAACTGAGTACAGAACTCCAGAGAGTAGCAAGTAGAGGTTAGAAGCACTTGTTTAAGTGAAATATGCAAAGAAATAGAGGAAGACAATAGAATGGGAAAAACTAGAGATCTCATCAAGAAAATTGGAGATACCAAGGGAACATTTCTTGCAAAAATGGGAACAGTAAAAGACAGAAATGGCAAGGACCTAACAGAAGCAGAAAAGATTAAGAGGTGGCAAGAATACACACTTCAGTTCACTTCTGTTCAGTCTCTCAGTCGTGTCCAACCCCATGAACCACAGCACGCCAGACCTCCCTGTCCATCACCAACTCCCGAAGTCCACCCAAACCCATGTCCATCAAATTGGAGATGCCATCCAACCATGTCATCCTCTGTCATCCCCTTCTCCTCCTGCCTTCAATCTTTCCCAGCATCAGGGTCTTTTCCAATGAGTCAGCTCTTCACATCAGGTGGCCAAAGTATGGAGTTTCAGCTTAAACATCAGTCCTTCCAATGAACACCCAGGACTGATCTCCTTTAGGATGGACTGGTTGGATCTCCTTGCAGTCCAAGGGACTCTCAAGAGTCTTCTCCAACACCACAGTTCAAAAGCATTAATTCTTCGGTGCTCAGCTTTCTTTATAGTCCAACTCTCACATCCATACATAACCTCTGGAAAAACCATAGCCTTAACTAGATGAACCTTTGTTGGCAAAGTAATGTCTCTGCTTTTTAATATGCTGTCTAGGTTGGTCATAACTTTTCTTCCAAGGAGTAAGTATCTTTTAATTTCATATCTTCAATCAGCATCTGCAGTGATTTGGAGCCCAAAAAAATAAAGTCAGGCACTGTTTCCATTGTTTCCCCATCTATCTGCCATGAAGTGATGGGACCAGACGCCATGATCATAGTTTTCTGAATGTTGGGCTTTAAGCCAACTTTGTTACTCTCCTCTTACACTTTCCTCAAGAAGCTCTTTAGTTCTTCACTTTCTGCCATAAGAGTTGTGTTATCTGCATATCTGAGGTTATTGATATTTCTTCCAGCAATCTTGATTCCAACTTGTGCTTCCTCCAGCCTAGCATTTCTCATGATGTACTCTGCATATAAGAATACACAGAAGACCTACTTAAAAAAACAAAACAAAAATGTTCTTAATGACCCTGGGTAACCACCTAGTGTGAAGTCAAGCGGGCCTTAGGAAGCATTACTGTGAACAAAGCTAGTAGACGTGATGGAATTCCAATTGAGCTATTTCAAATCCTAAAATATGATGCTGTTAAAGTACTGCATTCAATAGGCCAGCAAATTTGGAAAAGTCAGCAGTGGCCACAGGACTGGGAAAGGGCAGTTTTCACTCCAATCTCAAAGACAGGCCATACCAAAGAGTGTTCAAACCACTATATAATTGCACTCATTTCACATGCTAGCAAGATTATGTTCAAAATCCTTCAAGCTAGGTTCCAAAAAAAAAAAAAAATCCTTCAAGTTAGGTTCCAACTGTACGTGAACTGGGAAATTCCAGATATACAAGCTGGATTTAGAAAAGGAAGAGGAACCAGAGTTCAAACCGCCAATATCTGTTGGATTACAGAAAAGGCAAGGGAATTCCAGAAAAGCATATGTTTCTGCTTCATTGGCTGTGCTACAGCCTTTGACTAAGTTGATTACAAGAAACTGGAAAATTCCTAAAGAGATGGGAATACCAGACCACCTTACCTGTCTCCTGAAAAATATATATGCAGGTCAAGCAGCAATAGTTGAAACCAGAAACGAAACAATGGACTGGTTGAAAAGGAGTACATCAAGGCTGTATACTGTCACCATGCTTATTTATCTTATATGCAGAGAACATCATGGGAAATGCTGGGTTGGATGACTCATAAGCTGGAATCAAGATTACTGGGAGAAATATCAGCAACCTCAGATATGCAGATATCATTCTAATGAAAGTGAAGAGGAACTAAAGAGCCTCTTGATGAGGGTGAAAAAAGAGAGTGAAAAAGTTGGCTTAAAACTCAAGACTAAAGAAACTAAGATGACATCCAGTCCCATCATTTCATGGCAAATTGATGGGGAAACAATGGAAACAGTGACAGATTTTATTTTCTTGGGTTCCATAATTACTACAGACGGTGACTGCAGTCACGAAATTAAAAGACATGTGGTACTTGGAAGGAAAGCTATGACAAACCTAGACAGCATATTAAAAAAACAGAGACATCACTTTGTCAACAAAGGTCCATATAGCAAAAGCTATGGTTTTTCCAGTGGTCATGTATGGATGTGAGAGTTGGACAATAAAGAAAGCTGGGCAGTGAAGAATTGATGCTTTTGAACTGTGGTGTTGGAGGAGACTCTTGAGAGTCCCTTGAACTGCAAGGAGATCCAACCAATCCATCTGAAAGGAAAACAGTCTTGAATATTCACTGGAAGGACTGATACCAAAGCTGAAACTCCAATACTTCAGCCATCTGGTGTGAAGAACTGACTCATTGGAAAAGACCCTGATGCTGGGAAAGATTGAAGGCAGGAGGAAAAGGGGACAACAGAGGATGAGATGGTTGGATGGCATCCCGACTCAATGGACATGAGTTTGAGTAAGCTCTGGGAGTTGGTGATGGACAGGGAAGCCTGGTGTGCTGCAGTCCTTGGGGTCAGAAAGAGTTGGACATGACTGAGTGACTGAACTGACTGAATGACTGATTCTTTGTGTATCTCCTTATTCTAAATATTGAAAATTCTAGCTGCACTGGTCTCCAGTCTGTATCCTCAGTTCGGTGGGACTGCTGGACTCTTTTTAAGTTTGCCTTCCTTATGCTATGCTAAGTCTCACCTCATTTGATTTCCCTTCTTAGGAATCACAGCCCTCTATTACCTATTGCCCCACTATCTGAAAATAATTGTGTTCCACAATTATTCCAATTTCTAGTTATAGCAAGAGGTTATTCTAGACCATCTTACACCAAGGCTTAAGTCTCACTTAGAATTGCATATCCAGCAAAAATATCTTTCAAAAATGAAAGAAAAATATCTAAAAAAATTTTTTAGATAAATGGGGGTTGAGAGAACTTGTTGCCAGCAGAATTTACCACAGTACAAGATATGCTGATGGAATGTCTTTAGATTGAATAAAGTGATACCATGTGGGAATTCAGATAGATGGGAAGGAGTGGAGAATACAAGAAATATTATATGTATAGGTAATTATAAAATACTAATATTTGTTTTCTTAACTTTTTCAAGTCATACAATACATAAAAGTAAAAACAGTATATTTTGAGATTTGTAATACACTTAGAGGTAAATGTGTGATGCAAATAGTCAAACACAACTTAGTGATTAAAAAACAATAACAAATATATGGAACAGTATCATAAAGGTTTGGGCTTCCCAGGTGGTTCAGTGGTAAAGAATCCACCTGCCAATGCAGGAGACACAAGAGATGTGAGTTCAATCCCTGGGTTGGGAAGATCCTCTGGAGAAGGAAATGGCAACCCACTCCAGTATTCTTGCCTGGGAAATTCCATGGACAGAGAGCCTGGTGGGTTATAGTCCATGGGATTGCAGAGTCAGACTCAACTTAGCAAATAAACAACAGAAAGGATAGGAAGGGTGCAAATAAAATTTACAACTGTTTCTTACATAATAAGTGAAGTGATATAATATTAATTCAAGAAGACTGTGATTAATTAAGGATGCATACTATAACCCCTCGAGGAAACTTGCCAAAATCAAAACCAAAGAAACGAAAAAATCCACAAAGCTGTATTAGCTAAACAGCCCATAGGAGAGATAGTGCTCAGTGCTCAGATGCTCAGCTGTGTCTGACTTTTTTGCAACCTCATGGACTATAGCTGAACTGTAAAACAAATATTAACAAATTTCAGTTTTGAAATCATGTTCCCTGTCCATACCAAACTAAATCAGAAAAAAAATAGCTAAACAATATGTGTAGTATGATTCTATTTATACTAAACAATGTTAACCCAGCAAGTCAATATAATGTACATCTCAAGAAATATGCATGTACATGTATTTTAAAAATGGCAAAATAGATCAAAACTACTTCTTAATCAGAGAATGAGAATGAAAAGGGGGAATTGAACAGGCACATTCATGCTTTATTTATATGTATTCCCTTATTGTTGGGTTCTTTTTACTGATGCATCACTTGTATATTTAGGATTGATAAAGTAAGTCTTATAAAGAATAAACATGTGAGGATAGCCCATAGAGAAAAGTGAAGAAGGATCTTCCCTACCATTATCAAAAGATTTTATATGGCCATGATACTGAAGTACAGTGACATATAGATAGTAGCAAAAGTTAACAGAATAGAGTTCAGTAACAGACTTATTACACATGCGATTTTAGTAGATAATAAAGGGGAGCATTAAAATTGCTGGGCAAAGAGAGTCATCTTTATTAAATGGAGGTGTTAGGAAACTAGGTTAAATGGTTGGGAGAAATGAAACACTGTTGTAACCATTAGTAGTTAGAATTTTAGCTCTCTGTCGTGATGCTATAGCTCTCTGTCGTGAGGCAGCTGATAGGGCTGTATTTCTTCACCATCTTTGAAGTTAGGTGTGGCTTTGTGGTTTTGGCAATGAGATGTAAGTATAAGTAGCAGATATCACTCCCAGGTAGAAACACGTTTCTGTCCTAGGCAGTCAATGTACAATTTGCCATTTCCTTTCCTGAAGCTGCAATGATGAGTGATGAAGTGCATGTGGAGATAGCATCTCTATCACACTGGCTTTTTGAGTGACACCAAGAGCAGGCCAACTCCCACCTGTCCAGTTAGACAGGAAGTGCAAGGAAAAAGCAAATTTCTGTTAAGTCACTAGATATTTGGTGGGTTTGACAACACAGCCTAAACCGATTAATGTAAAAATTGATTATCTAGAATTTTTAAGATATTGTAATACCTCTCCTCTGCCCCCAATTTATTGCATTGTCATGGAGGCTGAGAAGCAGGTAGAAAGAAAATTACTACTGGAAGTTGGAATGTTTTTCCACACTCTGCAGTAGCAAAACTTATCATAAAACTATTGCTCACAATGATGTGGTAACTGATTATGAATCTAAAATGAATGGAAAAGAGAATGATAGCAGCAAGCTTTGACTGACATCGCCTGAGTCTGGCAAGCTATTACAAGAAGGTGAGCTCAGTCAGAAATTGTCACTTTGCAAGCAGAAATGAATCTTAGATTCATTTAGATTCATATAGATTCCATGATGAATCTATAAATTTATGAATTTGTAGGAATGGAAGAGACAAATGCTTCTCAATCTTAAACATAAAAATGAAAACAAATTTGAAAAACAAAAGTAATTTAAATCTCAGCTTTGGCTTATTTACAATTGTAAAAAACTGGAAATATCTCAAATGCCCTTCAACTGGAGAATGGAGAACACACACAACTGGAAACACATTATGATGTGTCCATTCTGTAGAACACTACTTAGAAGGAACAAATGACTACTACGTGTAACAAAATGGATGAATCGCAAACCATTATACTAAATGCAAGAAGTTAGGCTCAAAAGGCTACATATTACATGATTCCATTTATGTAACATATTTGCAAAGGCAAAGCAGAAGAAACAGAAAATGAGCCAAAGATTGCCAGTATCTAGGGATGAGGAGAAGACACAGAGGAATTTGGGGAGTTATTTCAACTTTCTTTGTGTTTTAACATGGTGGGAGTTACATGATAGTACACATTTGTCAAAACTCACAAAGTTGTACACTAAAAATGGTATACCTAAACATGTTTGAGAGCCCAGGAGGCAGTTTGTTAATTATAAACCTGAGAAGCAGTGGAGGATATATGATGATCCTAAAGAAAATGGGAGAAATTAGCCTTGCTAAAGAGGAAAGACACTTTCCTTGGCGATCAGAAGAATAACCACCATTTAGTTAGCACATATTATGGGTCAACTAGAACCAATCTACTAAGCATCCTTGTATAAAGAAGACTACTTTTATCTAAAATCCTTATGCTATACTTTGGAGGAAGTGTTAGTCCCAGTTTAAGAAAACACGAAATAACTTGCACAAGTGATGGACCTGGGCAGATCTGTCTGACGGTTAAGCCCTGATGACTTCCTCTGTGTAATGCAGAACTTAGAATGAGTGATGATAGAGATTTGCACGTGGGAAAGGAAGTTGAGAAAAGTATGGTCAGGAGACTCTACTATAAGAGCATTCTAAAATTGGGCCATCTGTTGACAGCATGGGGATTTGATGGGCTGAAGTGAAACTGAAGCCTTGAAAAGAGTGGGAAAAATTGGAGGAGGTAGTAAAGATTTTGACATTGTTTGTTCTAGTCTTTGTCCTTGTACCATAGGGATGAGACAGCATGCCATTCTTAGTTACATTAGGAGAGAGAAATCCCGCTGCAAGATGCAAGAGACCCATAATACTCTTCATTCTGTGCATATTATCATAAGAATGTGCAACTTGAGAGCCTCTTATTTTTCAAAGGCAAATTCTTATCCATTCCCCAAGTCCCATTCATTTCTGCGTTCTGTTTATGAAGAATATGTCATTGAAATTATATGTATTCCTGAGGGTGGGAGAGGAACTTTGAAGTATAAAAAGAGTTGTAATTTGCAGATGATTATTGTGCTGATCTCTGATGGATTGACTGACCTTGATTTTTCATAGACTTTTAGGATATCAAAAAGGAACTGGAAAACAAAGTATAAAATCATAACTGTAAATCCTGTATTCAAAACATTAATGAAACATGGGCCAGGTTCAAAGGGATCTTTTCTATGCATACCATTTCACTAGATTGTAAAGCTCTACTAAAGGTAGATATCATGAAACCTTGGATATTTTCATGGTATTGCAAATATTAGGAAAACTTTCATAAAGCAAAACTGAATTGTTTCAAATAGTGTTAAAATAGAAGGAATTTTAGAAATTATCTCTTTCTACATCTTCACTTTGCCTATGAGTAAAACAGTCTGGATTAAACAATTTTCCCTTGTGAGAATGTGTTAACCAATTGCAGAATACCTTGAAAAAAAATCTGTGCTGCATTTACATACTCCTTTTTCATCCTTTCTTACATTGTGCTGATAAGGTGACAGAATGAAAGGTATGAAAATTAAAAGATGAATTCACTGTGAATAGTAAGGAATGATGGTATTTTAAAATAATATTATATGCATTATGTTTTCATTCATTTTTGAGGCAGTATAGCACCAGCAGTTAGAAGACAAAGTTCAAATTCTGCTCACTCTTTCCGAGATTCAGCTTCCTCATTTTATGTCCCTGGTTCCCCTAAAAAATAAAACTGCTACAGTTTTTGGGAAAAGAAAAAGTTATTAAAATGTCATTTTAGATGGAGAAGTAGAAGCGCTTCTTATAAGGTGGATGATTTTTCAAAAACTTAAAAATTGTTGGGTCTCTGTCTTGGAATATGTTTATGAAGAAAACAGCCATCAGTCTTGAATAACACTGAGATGTTTGAAAAGAAATGTGTAAATCTGATAGCCTCCAGAGGTTTCTTCTAGATCTATCATCTCAAGATTATGTCCTCAATGTAGTAGATGAAATATAGCTTAACACATGAGCTCTCATCACTGAAGAGCTTATTATCCATAGGTTCATGACGTTTTACTGTACTGCTATTTGTTCACACATGTGCCATCGCAATCCAGAAGTGATATCAAAGCTGTAAATAGATGATCTTTAGAACTTTTATAAGAAAATAATTTAAGTAGACCTTCATTGAGCAGCTGAAATTGAGTGTTTACTGTATTAGAGCTGGTCTATTGGTTGGAAGCAGAGTCCTAAAATCATATTTAAAAGTTTTCAAACAGAGATATCTTATGAAATAGAAAAAAAAATCTTTAGACATAAAAGGTTTTTCCTTTACACAGAAATGATAATGACAACACCACTGCTCTTTTACAGTCTCTCTGGGAGTTTTTCTCACCGTGGCAGTTACAGAAGAATGAAAGCTTCATGCCTTGGGAAGTCTGCATTTTTATGTCTGGAGTGCTTCCATTAGGTCACACTGTTAAAGGCATAGCTCTTTCCTAAGGGAGACCTTTTCCTACTTCATAGCAATCCCGTTCATTCTGCCTGCAGCTGCTTGGCTCGCTTGTACACCATGCAGACCAAACTTATTAAAACAGGGTACAAATGATTTCTATGGAAAGTGCATCGCTGTTGGTTTAACCGGTTATTATGAATTTGAAAAATATAGTTCCTATTTTTGGAAAAAAGATCCAATATCTTAGAAGTTGTGCCTGGACATCTCCAGAAATTAAGAGACATAAAATAAAGGAAGACTGCTACTGTTGCTCAGGACGTATGTTTGACTTCCTCTTTTGCAGTGCAGGGGAAAGGTGCAAAGATGAAGCCATACTCTCTGGAGGACATGAAGGGAAAAACTCGATGGACAAACTTCATTCTCATTTATCTGACTTATCCGTATGCCCAACTATGTCCAGATCCTTTCATAGAAGCGAGAAGGGTTAGAGAATATAGTGGTTCTGAATTCTCTTCAATTTATATTACTTTTTTTCTCTCTTTCTATTGTTCAGAACCTCAAGGTATAAAACATCATTTTGACTTTCTTTAGTGGAATGTCAAAGGGAGTCTCCTCTAACAGAGTGCTAGCTAACTCTTTGCCCTTATAGCTTAGTAATGTAATTTTATCTGATCTTTCTCTTCTTTTTTCTGCTTAAAATCTAAGCTCTTTCTAGAAGCCGAGATCAGACTTACAGATATTAAACTTTTAAAATATGGATATATTCCTTGTTACCACAAAAAATACTTCTTGGCTTAAAATATGTAGTACACGCTTTTGTGTGTGTGCATGTGAAGATGGTATTTTAACATATTCCCCAAGTCCATATCAATAGCAAACGACCTTTTCTGAGAAAAGCAGATGTGGGACCAACTGACTGGGGGCCTGGAGGGTAGAGCCAGGCCTTGACTCTTCCAAGAGCAGATGGAAGGAAATAGAAGATCTTTTGTTCTCCTGGCTTTAGGATGCCTCTGAAGACCAGAAGTGAAGAGATACAAAGTGCTTATCAAAATGCTGTGAATTCTGGAGAGAGTTTGCCACCAATCTCAGGAGGAAAGATGAATGCTCCTGGGAAAACCAACTGGTCTCCACCATCCAGCAGAAAAGCCAAACAGGTGGTATGGGTCTCTGTAACAGCTAGGCCTGGAAAATGCTAATGTTTGCTTAAGAGGAGGCTACAGTTAGAAGTTTTCATGATGTTTCCACACTTGGAACTGACAGACTGTTGGCTGGTACATGCTAGTCTCTTATTATGGATAGTGTGGTCTGTGACCCTAGCAGCAGTGATATCACTTGGTTGCTTAATAAAGATGCAGAATCTCAGGCTCCAACCCAGATCTACTGGATCAGAACTAGGATTTCAACAAGATTCCCAGGTGACATACAGGTCTATTAAAGTTTGAGAAGCCCATAGATGCAGAAACAGCTGCCTTTCCCTTTGCTGGTGGTATTATCACCCTTGGATTAGCAGCTGGATTCATAGCCCACTGAAAAAATTAAAAATCCCCCAATGGTGGTCCTGATTTCTAACCAAGTACTGCTAAAGGGGTCTAATTAATCTTTCAAGAAGTAAATAAGGTAATTTTTTAAATATTGAGAAATCTAGTATTTGAACTAAAAAGTTAATAGATAATTTTAAAGGGAAAATGGTCACTGTTAAGACTTAAATAAGTGATCTTGAAGATTAAGTTTTAAAAGTCTCAAAACAAAAACACAAAGAAATAGAAATCAAGAAACAATAAAATCAGGAATCCCAAAATTCAAATAATATGGGTTCTAGAGAAAGAAAAAAGGAATAGTTAGAGAAAGAGAAATTAATTTCAAAACAATGGGAGAAAATGTCTTATTTTGAAGTCAGACTGGAGTCTGCAAGGTTGAAGTGGTTTATCAAATTACATGCAGGATTAAGGAAGAAAGACAAATCAGACACAGCATGATAAAATCCCTGGATTCTAAAATAAAGAGAACATTTTACAAACTGCAGATGGGAAGAAAAAGTTGCTTACCAAATAAAATAAATCAGATTGACATTGAATTTTATCAACAGGAAGCTAGTGGAATTACAACCAAAGACACCTGAAAGTATATGATAATCCAGCCTAGACATCACCTGCTACAAAGAAGGAAGGATTTCTGCAAAGGTGCAGGAATTGAGAATTCTCTCCATTTATTTTGCGTGAAGACGATGGATGAGAGAAGATACATCTCATCAACAATGAATCTGAAGAGATCTACAAAAGAAGAGGTTGAAAAGGAAACATAAGTAGATGAATAGATGGATGGATGGATGGTTAGGTAAATAGCAAGATAGATGGATAATTAGATTTTTCTAAATTTAGAAAATATATTTCTAGAGAAAATTTCATAACAGTCTGACACCAATAGTACTAAACCATCTCAGTAAAAAGTAGGCATTGGTTGGCTAGGGAAGTGTGGTGGGAAGTAAAAGCACTAAATTCTTATTTTAGGGGATTGGAGGAAGAAGTAGCTGGGGATTAGGACATTTCTGTTGAGAGGAGGAATTGGCATCTTGTTTTTATATTTTGGAATTGATATATGTTTTGTTATGAATGTCTTAAAAATATGGCGATGGTTGGTAAGGAAATACAGAAAAATGTAATAAAACTATAAATTATTAGGTGGCAAGTAAAGAAAGAACAGTAACTTAAAAATCAGGAAAAAAGTAAGTAGAAAAATAAGAAAAAAGAAAATAAAGTGAAGTAAGTAGGAAACAAAGTGAGATGAAAGGAGTAGAATCAATCATATCAGTTATTACCTAAACATGAATGGACTGAATTTTCTCATTTGAAGATAGAAATGACACAAAAATACAGAAATTGCCATTTAAAAAAAACAAAAAACAACTAGGTATATGTTGTTTATGGGCTTCCCTACTGGCTCAGTAGTATACTGCCAATCCAGACCCAGTATACTGGGTCAATATCTGACCCAGGAAGCTCCCGCATGCCCACGAACAATCAAGCCCGTGTACCACAACGGCTGAGCCTGTGCTCTGGAGCCCGGGAGTCACGGCTACGCGACCGCACACAGCAGCTCCCGAAGCCCCACAGGCCCTAGAGCCTGCGCCCTGCAACGAGAAGCTGCTGCAACGAGAAGCCCACACACCGCTCCTAGAGAGTAGCCCCTGCTCTCTGCAGCTAGTGTAAAAGCCCAGGCAGCAGCAACCAAGAGCCAGCACAGCCAAAAATAAATAACAAGAAATAATGTAGTAAAGAAGGTGTAATGTGATAAACAGAGTTGTTGAAGAGGTATCAGGCAAATAAAACCTGAAAACAAGCAAGGGTACAAGATAGACATATTTAGCTGTATAAACATGCATGCTAATTCTCTTCCATTGGGTCTGATTCTTTGTGATCCTCTGGTCTATAGCCCACCAAACTCCTCTGTCCATGGGATTCTCCAGACAAAAATACTGGAGTGAGTTGCCATGCCCTCCTCTAGGGGATTTTCCTGACCCAGGGATCAAACCCTTGTCTTTTACATCTCCTGCATTGAGAGGCAGGATCTTTATCGCTAGTGCCATGTGAGAAGCCCTTATATAAATATATTAAGGTATATTGAGACATGTTGCATGGGAAAAAATACCATAAACAAAGTTGATAGTCTAATTATAGATAATAAAACATATATACAACAAACATATGATAGGTAAAAATGTAATGTCTACTACACAAAGAATCCATATAAATTGACAGTAAGAAAATAAATATCCCAATAGAAAAAATATAAGAATATTAAAATGCTGTTCATGCAGGAGCACATCTAAATGACCATTAAACACTAAAAATCTGTAAACATCCCTAGTAGTAAGGAAAATGCAAATTTTTAAAAAATTAGCTGTATGATTTTTACATCCATCATATTAGTAAACTTTAAAAGCAGTAACCCCAATTGTTAGTAAGCATGTTCTCTCTGTCCAGAGACTCTTCCCTCAGGTTTATACATGGCCCACTTCTTCATCTCACTCATGTCTCAGTTCTGATGTCATGTCCTCAATGACCCTCCCTACTAAACCAACTCAAGCAGCCCCCTTCTCTATTTTTAAATATGCCACCATGTTTTATTTTATTTATAACACTTTCACTATTTGAATTTTTATCTTATTTACCTGCTATTGTCTGTTCCTTTCGCTATTCTGTATTAGAGTAGAGACATTGGTTTCTTTACCATGTATATTTAGACAACAAGATAATACTGTGTGGTACACAGTAACTGCATAGTATCCTTTTTTTTTTCCCTATAAACTATTGAATGATACTATTCTTCAGTGAGTCCAACACAACCAATATTTTTTAACTGCAGAACATTTTACTGTTTCTTGTGTTGAGCATTAAAGAAAGTAGTTGGCTTGTTTAAAGGTCATGTTGTACAAATCGTGGCTTCCCAGGTGGCACAGTGATAAGGAATCTGCCTGCCAGTGTAGGAGATGCAAGAGATGAGGGTTCAATCCCTGGTTCAGGAAGATCCCCTAGGAGGAAATGGAAACCCACTCAAGTACTCTTGTGTGGGAAACCCCACGGACAGAGGAGTCTGCTGGACTACTGTCCATGGGGTAGCAAAGAGTCAGACACAACTGAGCATGCACACGCAAGTGCAAAATCTTCTTCAGTGTACAAATAGTATGCATCTTTATTCACTAGGTGCAAATTAAAGGTGGTAAAATGTGGCAAAAGGGATTTGAAAGCTACAAACAAAAAGCCAGGTTCATATCTCCTGTTTCACTTTTACTCTGTGACTTTTTACAGTGATAACTTTAGCCTCACTCTGGTTTGTCCTCCCCATAGATAAGATTTAATAAGACACTCAATTATAGAATTATCCTTGTTTTCTGACAGCACCCAATTCACAGCAAAGGCTAACTTCCTTGGACCCTCTCCAAAATCATTCAACCAAAATCCAAATCCTTTAATAAGTTCTTTCTGACACTCTCTTACTGAGACACCCCAGGATTCCCCATGATGTGTGTTCTCTCTTCAGGCAACTGGTAATAAACTCAACTTGTTCAATTACCTGTGATCTTGAGTCTTTGGCTGGAGGACATTGTTACACCTGACAGCTTGTTACACCTGGTGGCAAGTGGTAAAATCTCATCGATACCCAGGTAACCCCATATAACGGAAACTCAAGGACTCCTCTTGGGTTACTTGCCACAGCAGTGATACACTATACATTTAAGCAGAGAGCTGCAGCTGCTAAGATCTGCTGATAGAAATACTGCATTTTCTTCTTCCAAAAGACCACAGCCATGTGTGTGAGGGCAGTGACACTGAAACTGTAATGCGAGTATGAGTTGCCTGGAGATCTTGTTTTAAAAAATTGCAGGTTTCTATTCAGTAGGTCTGGAAGGCGTCTGACATTCTGCATTTTAACAAGTTCCAGAGTGATACTAAACTTGATCAGCAAGTTTTTAAAGGAACTAGAGACTCCTACTCCCCTCCTTCCCCTAGTGAGGATGCTCAGATGAGCATCAGCTGGGTAAGATGTAAGTTGTGTCCTGAAATGACACACTTTCCTGCCCTTTCTTCCTGTTTTGGGCCAAAGGGTAGAAAAATACGGAAGGCTTTGTATTTAAATTATCAGAACACATATACCTGTGTTCCTATTTTTTAGGCACAAACACCAAAAACAAAAAAAATATTTGAGATTGATGTACAACAAGGTGTGTTACCTGAATGTCTTTATTTGGATTCTCCTAGAAGCCCACACTGAGACAAAGGCTGAGAGTCAGTGGGAAGCTGGTCCCAGGAAACACCAGTAGGGAAGTAGACAGGAAAAAGAAGGAAGGCAATAGAGAGTAAGTTATCAAGCAAGTTACAACTGTGAGCTGCTGAAAGGTAATTCCATTAAGGAAATCTGGGAGTCTGTGCCAACCATACCTTAGAATTACCTCAAGAGAAGGGTGAGTATTCTTCATTGTTGAAGCTTGCTTTTAGAGGATTTAACTCCTATCACTTTTGCCTAGCCTTAATAGCAAGCCTATTGGGTTATCAAGCCTGGAGTGGGTGGGGGGTGGGGATCAAATCTCCATCAAGAAGCAACACACTCACAGCATGCATCCTTCAGCTTAGAGGTGAGCCCTGAGAAGCTGTGGGTGGGATTCGACAACCACTGCTTCTTGAGCAGCTTGGGCCCTTCACTTTTGCACAGGTGAGAGGTACTTAATCTATTACTAAGAAATAGTAGATGTTTCTGATCAAGGGAAGAAACCACCTGAGGCTATCTCCTGTCACCAACAACCCTTTCCGTTGAGAGTTGAAAGCAGGGCCTCCAGAGAGACCCTCAGGCATTATTTAAAATGATGAGACCTTGCTATTCAGATAAAAGCTCTCTTCTCTTTATCCTCAGCCACCTAACTATCTGGGCTGCCCAGGTGCCACTAGTGGTAAAGAGCCTGCCTGCCGGTACAGGAGACAAAAAAGCCCTGGGTGTGATCCCTGGGTCGGGAAGATCCCCTGGAGGAGGGCATGGCAACCCACTCCAGTACTCTTGCCTGGAGCATCCCATGGACAGAGGAGCCTGGCAGGCTGCAGGCCACAGGGTTGCAAAGAGTCAGACACAACCGAAGTGACTTTGCACGCACATCTGTCTGGTAATATCCATTCCACAAATCTAACCAGGTGAACCCAACACATTCTTTACAAGCAGTCTATTGATCACTCTTTGTTCAACAATTAACAGGATGAGAATTCACAGTCTCACCACTTTTTTCCAGACTCCTTTCTCACTACCATGACTGGAGAGGCATATGGGCTCTGAAGCAGTAATGATCATATTAACCAACAGCCCTTTTAAACAATCCCTCAGGTCATTAATCTCCCACAAAGCAATCCTCCTAGATTGTTCCCAAAATGCCCTTGAGTCATTTAACAAGATGCTGTGCTGCTCCCCTTGGGCACATCCCACGAGTCAGTTCTGTAGGGATTGACTTCAGTTTTCACCTCAACCTCTCCTGCTCAGATGCTGAGGATACCTCAGAGAGCAGGAAGACTGCGCTCAGGCTATGGTGCTTCTAAAACAGGGCCAGGGAGGTGGGAACAAGGAGTTGCAAGGGTTTGGGGGGAAGACCATCTGGCCACTCATGCTTACAGAAACCTCCATGCCACAGACTTGATCCCGGGGACATAGACCTATATCTGCAGCAGTATGCACCACCAAAGCCTAGGTTAGGCCACAGCTACTAGCTTTATACTTGGTCTCATAAGCTTTTGAAGTTGTTGCATTTGCCTTCTCCTTTGGGAGAAAATTCGTTATTAGTGAGACATTCAGAAAAAGGGGTCAATTGTTCAAGTGTCTCACATACTATTAAACTTCCAAAGTTTCCAAAGCTCGTGTTAATTGGAAAATTCCTGTTTTTGCTGCTGTAAATGAGACGGATTTGCTAATTTTAACTCAGAAAAGTGATTAGGACTCCAGCTTTCACTGACAAGGGTGGGGTTTCGGTCCCTGATTAGGGAACTAAGATCCCACAAGCTGTTCTGGGTGGCTAAAACAAACAAACAAATCCTTAACACCTTGTGCACAAGTGTTGAACTGAAGAACTTTTTTCCTCACTCATGATATTGCTATGAATTAAACTTCCAGATTCCCATCGCCTTTATAATTCTCACTCAATCGATTAGCCCAGAGGTTTCCATAAGGGTGTCCTAGCTGCATGTAACACATCAAGTATGAAGACTGAATCTGAGAATTACCTGTGCCTTCTCCCAGTAGCCCTGTGCTGTGGGAGCAAGGATGCTTCGTTCTGTCATTGATGCTGTTGTAGCTTCTCAGGACTCAGGGCTGACCTGCCAGGAGGCCACCTCCTGCGCTGGAGAGCCTTTCACACCCATACTTTCCCTCTCCCCATGCAATACTCTATGTAGAAAAGTGGGTGACCCAAAGAATTTATTTTTTGCCCACCAAATACTAGTCACTGATATTTCTATCTGCTTTCAGCCTCATGCCTCCTTCCAGTTTTCTGAACAGATTCTATACCCAGATATTTACCCTATACATGTAAGTATTGTTATCACTATGTTTTCTTATATATGTAGCTTACCTTTATTTAGAGAGTATGCCTGGGCTTCCTAGTGGTTAAAGAACCCGCCTGCCAATGCAGGGGACACAGGTTTGATCCCTGGTTCACGAAGATCCCACACATGCCGCGGAGCAACTAAGCCCGTGCACCATAACTGCTGAGCCAGCGCGCTAAAGCCCTCAAACTACAACTCCTGAGCCCACGCGCGCAATTAGTGACGCCCAAGACTCTTAACGAATAGTAGCCCCCAGTCACCACAACTAGAGAAAGCCCAGTGCAGCCAAAAATAAATAAATAAATCTTTTTTTTTTTTAAAGAGAGTGTGCCTAACTCATCTGCACAATTAAGATTCATTTTTGTGTTTTCAAGAACATCCATATTTGTACATTTTTAATCAAAGTTTCCTCTATCCTTTGAAATTTACCCTGATTCATGTTCTTTCCCAACTTAAAATATTGAAACTTAGGAGAGTATTCATAGGAAAAAGCACTAACAAATATTTAATACAATAGATCCTTTCCTAGATGGGGATATTATGTTCCAGAAAAGTTGTGACTAAGCAAATGCCAAAGTCAGTTAGTGACAGTGCTCAGACCTGAATCTGCTATATCGGGGTTGTATCAAGAGCTCTTTCCTCAAAAAGAGAATCCCTGTGGGTTGAAAGCACCCGATATTTTTTTTAAATCAATACACGAAACATCACATTCTGTCTTTTATTTATCAATATTCGTTTTGTCGTATTATGTCCCCTCTGAGACTGGAAGCTCTTCATAGGCAGAGGTTGAGTCTCTCTCATCTCTGTATTTCCTTTATTACTAAGCACAGTACCCTGCCTGAGAAATAACTGGTGCTCACTAAGTGTTTAACCAGTAAACAAAGCGTGAACAAATGAGTGAATGATCTTTTGCTCACAGTTATAAGGCAATGCTATTTAACGGGAAGAAGTAATGGATGGTTTGGGATGCCAGTTGCTTTGCACCACATTACCTAAACAGCTGGTTAATTTAAACGTAATATGAATCAAACCAATGTTTTGCATCCCATAGACAAAAATTGGCTCATTAACTGGATTGTTCACTTTCTAGTTTGTGGCTGTGAGATCATGTAGACAGAAACTCATAGTGTTTTGTATTTTTTTTTCCAGATAAAATAATGTTTAATTGGGTGATCTTGACCAAATAAAATCCCAAGTCTTCTCCTTTATGTCTACTGAACAGTGTAGTCCACTCTGCCCAATCATTGCCTCACAAGGAAATTGCTGCACCAACATTTTATAAAAGAGGATTTTATGGAGAGAAATAAGGGGCCAAGAGGCCCAGTTTCTATCTCTTTCCAGGGAAAACTGTGCAAATGAATGGTTTTACTCTAATTCATCAACCTAGCTTTGTGTTTTAGAGTTTGGCAATTTGTAAAGTATGGCTCCTCAGCATCATCCTTATTTTCACACTGTTACTCTTTGGTTCATTTACTAAGTAAAGTGATTACAAACAAAAACATTTGGTGGATATTCTGGGGTTCTTTGGTTCCTGTGATTCCTTGGGCTATAATAGACAGACAGACAGACAGACAGACAGACAGATAGACACACACACACACACACACACACACACACACACACAAAGTTATTTGGTTTTAAATATATTCAAACTCCTTGGAAATTGGAGTTTTGGTTTTTACCAAGAAAGAACTAAATTATCTATTGACTTAAACTGGCATATAATCATCTGTGAGTTTTCAAAAGGGAAAGTTCTAAATTTGAGTTCTAAAAGGAATTAATATTTGATCTAAAAACCTGACAGACTCATTTGATGAACATTTCTTCTTTCTCTTTATCCCTTATATCGAGTCTGTTGAGTTTTAGTCTTCTCAAGCTTTCTCTGCCTCTATTTTTGCCCTCCCCCAAATCACAGTGTACATTAATTCCAAATCTATCCTTTAAAATAATACAGCTTTGATAAAATCCCTTTCAAGCACCTTCAATCACTTACTATTAGCTACAACAAGGTTGGTAAACTATGGCATGATAACCAAATTCAACCTACTGTCTGTTTTCATAAATGAAATTTATCAGAATATAAACATGCTTACTTATTTTCTCATTGCCGATGGCTGTTTTCTTTTCTTTCTTTCTTTTTTTTTTTTTTTTTTGTTAGTTGGAGGCTAATTACTTCACAACATTTCAGTGGGTTTTGTCATACATTGACATGAGTCAGGCATAGAGTTACACGTATTCCCCATCCCGATCCCCCCTCCCACCTCCCTCTCCACCTGATTCCTCTGGGTCCTCCCAGTGCACCAGGCCCGAGCACTGTCTCATGCATCCCACCTGGGCTGGTGATCTGTTTCACCATAGATAATATACATGCTGTTCTTTTGAAACTTCCCACCCTCACCTTCTCCCACAGAGTTCAAAAGTCTGTTCTGTACTTCTGTGTCTCTTTTTCTGTTTTGCATATAGGGTTATCATTACCATCTTTCTAAATTCCATATATATGTGTTAGTATGCTGTAATGTTCTTTATCTTTTTGGCTTACTTCACTCTGTATAATGGGCTCCAGTTTCATCCATCTCATTAGAACTGATTCAGTTAAATTCTTTTTAATGGCTGAGTAATATTCCATGGTGTATATGTACCACAGCTTCCTTATCCATTCATCTGCTGATGGGCATCTAGGTTGCTTCCATGTCCTGGCTATTATAAACAGTGCTGCGATGAACATTGGGGTGCATGTGTCTCTTTCAGATCTGGTTTCCTTGGTGTGTATGCCCAATAGTGGTATTGCTGGGTCATATGGCAGTTCTATTTCCAGTTTTTTAAGAAATCTCCACACTGTTCTCCATAGTGGCTGTCCTAGTTTGCATTCCCACCAACAGTGTAAGAGGGTTCCCTTTTCTCCACACCCTCTCCAGCATTTATTGCTTGTAGACTTTTGGATAGCAGCCATCCTGACTGGCGTGTAATGGTACCTCATTGTGGTTTTGATTTGCATTTCTCTGATAATGAGTGATGTTGAGCATCTTTTCATGTGTTTGTTAGCCCCGATGGCTGTTTTCATATTGTAACAGTTGAGTAGTTGCCACAGACACTGAATCCCCCACAAAGCCTAAAATTTCTACTCTCTTGCCCTTTATAGAAATTAAAAAAAAAAAAAAGTTTAGCTAACCTCTGGACTATAGGATAAAATAAAAACACTACCGTCTGTCATTTATGGCCTTTCATAAATGGTAGTTAGCACACAGTGGGTGATCAATAAAAGTATAATCTACATAAAATTTTATGCTGGAAATAAATCCTACACTATTAATACTTAGCTCAATCTCTTGGCTTCAGCAGTCTCAGGGCATGTGCAAAGCATCTGCCGTCAAACAAACCTGGGTTCAAGTTCAAACTTTGGTATTTATTAGCTGTGTGACTTTGACTAGGTTAGTTTGCTTTTCTGAATCCTGGTTTCCTTACTTGTAAAATGACTTCAAGCAGTTCTATGAATAAAAAGAACATATTTAAAGTACCTAGTACAGTATCTGAAACATAATAGTTCACACTCAGGAAAGGCTGTTGCATACTTTAATTAGTCCAGGAGCTAGGATTGACTGGAAACAACATGGCATATTTGTTAGCTAGCCCTGAAATAGCAAAATAGCTCAGGTTGGGTGGCTTACACAATAGACATTTATTTTCTCATAGTTCTGAAGATTGAAATGCCTATTAAGATTCTGTGCTAAGTCACTTCACTCATGTCAGACTCTTTGAGACCCCACAGACTGTAGCCCATCAGGGTCCTCTGTCCATGGGATTTTCTAGGCAAGAATACTGGAATAGGTTGCTATGCCTTCTGCTAGGGGATTGTCTCCACCCAGAATCAAACCTGTATCTCTTATGTCTCCTGCATTGGCAGGCTGGTTCTTTACCACTAACACCACTGGGGAAGATCCAATCAAGATGCTAGCCAACCTTGTTTCTCATGAAGGCTTTGTTCCTGGCTTGCAAATGACCACTTAATAGAAATGTCCTCATGTGGTAGGATGAGAGAGAGAGGGCAGGAGAGAGTTATTGTCTTTTCTTCTAAGGACACTATACTAATCATAATGGATCAGGGCCTACCCTTAAGATCTTATTAAATCTTAAATATCTCCTTATAGCTTCTATCCTCAAAGATAGTCAAACTGGAGGTCAGTATTTCAACATATATATTTTGGGGGCACATCATTTAGTCCATAGCACATGGCATTCAGAGAATGGTGATTCAGGTTATATTTGGTAGAATGGCCATTTTGTCTCCCACGGAGCGGATTTTATCTTTAAGTGAGGTGGGCATTTGGCTTTCAAACTTCAAAACCATGACAAATGATTAGAATAGGATGATATTTATGTTTATTGTTAAACTGAAAAAGCATGTTATAGGACTATGTATATAGCAGGATTACATTTTTTATAAAAACACATAGAAAAAAGAAGGGCAGGATATATTCCTACAAATTAAAAGAAATTATTACTAGGCAGTAAGATAATGAGAAATTAATAATAGTTCATTGTCCTTTTTTATTTCCTACTTTTTATACAAAGAATATGAGCTGCATATGTAGAAGTAATGACATGAATAAAGAACATCATTTAAAAAAAAACTTAAAATACATTCAAAAGCACACATTTTGGCAGTGTCCAAACTTTCTATTTATTGGGGTTTTTTAGGTGAAATTCCCATAACATACAGTATATAAATCAGTGGTATTCAGTACATTCAAATGTTGTGCAACTATGACTTCTGTCCATAACTTTCCCTGGTTGTTCCATGGTTAAGAATCTGCCTGCCAATACAGGGGACACGGGTCCAATCCCTGATCCAGGAAGACCCCACGTGCCGCAGGGCAACTAAACCTGTGCACCACAACTACTGAAGCCCCAGCACCCTAGAGCCTATATTCCGCAACAAGAGAAGCCACTGCAATGAGGAGCCCAAGTACTGCAAGTGGAGAGCGGCCCCTGCACATCACTAGAGAAAACCCATGTAGCAACGAAGACCCAGCACAGCCAAAAACAGAAAATCAATTTAAAAAACTGACATATTCTCTATGATATATAAGTAACACTTAAAAATAAATAAATGAATAAGTAAAAACTTCTATATTGAGGTATACCTTGCAAGTTATAAAATTCCTCCCTCTGAAATGCACAATTCAACAAGTTTTCTAAGTGTAGAATTGTACAGACAAAATTGTAATCCAGTTTTAGAACATTTATATCACCTAGTAAGATTGTGTGTCTATTTAGACTTTACTCCCATTCTCACTTCTAGCTCTAGGTAAATACTAATCAACTGTCTGTCTTCTTGGATTTGCCTTTTCTGGACATTTCACCTGTATGGAATCATACAATAAGTAATCTTTTATTTTGGCTTCTTTCACTTTTATAATATTTTTGAGGTTTATCCCTGTTGTACCAGGTATCAGTGTTTCATTCCTTATTTTTTTTTCAAATAGCATTTAATTATATGGATAAACCACATTTCATTTATCCATTTACACATGAACCCTTGAGTTTTTTCTACATTTTGTCTATTACGAATAATTCTGCTATAAACATTTACATGTTAAATGTTTGTGTAAACAAATAATTTCATTTTCCTTGGGTAGGATCTTAAAAGTGGAATTATCAGTCTATATGGTAAACTTGTGTTTAACTTATTATGAAACTTCCACACTGTTTACTTTCAGTTCAGTTCAGTTCAATCGCTCAGTCGTGTCCGACTCTTCTGACCCCATGAATCGCAGCACGCCAGGCCTCCCTGTCCATCACCAACTCCCGGAGTTTACCCAAACTCATGTCCATCGAGTGGGTGATGCCATCCAGCCATCTCATCCGCTGTCATCCCCTTCTCCTCCTGCCCCCAATCCCTCCCAGCATCAGGGTCTCTTTGGCTCCATCTCTTCATTCTTTCTGGGGTTATTTCTCCACTGATCTCCTGTAGCATCCTGGGCACCTACCGACCTGGGGAGTTCCTCTTTCAGTATCCTATCATTTTGCCTTTTCATAACTGTTCATGGGGTTCTCAAGGCAAGAATACTGAAGTGATTTGCCATTCCCTTTATAACTTGGTTTTTAATTTATCAAACATAGAACAAAAACAACTACATTTTTTACTTTCATAAGTTGTGTGGTCCAGGGTAAGTTTCTTATGGCCTCTACATCTGTTTCCTCATTTATAAAATGATAATACAAATGGAACTTATATCATGGAGTCGCTGCAAGAGTTAAACGTATAATATGCCAAACACTTAGTAATTTATATGGTTACACGTAAAAATATTTATAGCTATGTGTTCATATATGTGCTAGTGTACACACATCACTTCCTTGTTCTGTCAGGTAAGCAGAACTAGAAACAATATAACATTTAGGGTTCAGATCTTGGTTTCTAATACCGTTCTCCCATAAAAGCATCCAGGGCTGCTTGGAGAAATGGCTGATTCTAGAACTAGAGAGGAAACACACAGGATGACCCTTGAGAATCTACGAGTGCCAGAAAGTAAGGAAGTGTTTAAAAACAACAATAAAATCTACAGTAATAGGGTATGTCCATGGGACCAAAGAACCAACAGAAATAGCTCTCAATGGCCAAAACTGCAAAAAATAGAACACCAAAATACACAAAGTAATGCTGGACTATAACCCAAACTATAAAATAAATATCCATAAGATCACATTGATATAAGGTTTCAAAAAGTAAGTAGATGAAGAATTTGAGGTGGAGGAATAAATAAGATTAAGTTCAGGGTAAGGTCAGTATAAAAATTCCATCCTATGCTCTAATCCTCCCATAGATGGTTTGCATATTTCTTCTGGGTTTCTAAGCAGTCAAAGCAGAGAATAAACTGAGTTACAATATTCCTAGAAAATATAAGCATATGTAAAATAGCAAATTACTTGTTCAAGAGAAGGCCCGGTTCTCTTGAAAGTGAGATTCAAGAGACATTTCTTTCTTGGGTTCTCACAACATCCTTGCAATAAATATAAGGAGATTAATAAGCTCTTTTACCATAAATGAATTAATAATAAATTTGTTTAATTCCTTACGGCATATGTGCAAGATAATGTTTATAGGGACTATATAATCTGTACTTACCTAAAATCTAAAATCATTACATTCTGAAAGAGGTTTTGATTTAGTTGAATTCTTGAAATCATAGATAGCAGAAACTTGCAAATATTAAACTATTTAAACATTTCTTGAAATTTCAGTTAATTTAATAATCCTGACTTTTTACATATTTCCAACTCAATCCTGAGTTTCACATATGTGCATTTAAGGAATGGTTAACACTCAGCTACTGACATAATCCCTTCTTTTAGTACTCTTGCATCCAATTCTGGTTATAAACATCTGCCTATCTTCATTTGCTTGCACAGCTTTATCTACAAGCCAAGGTGTTTCCAGAATTATTTAGAATAGGTTGTTTACATATTGAAAGCAGGTGTTTTCATCAACTGGCAGCATTATTCTGAACTTTCTAAGTAAGATTGTACTGGCTTTCTAATCTACTGGAGTTGTAAAGTAAGGCTGTGAAACCTCACTGGAAATGGTCAATTGGTGTCCCACAGGGCTCACTTTCAGAGCAAGAGCTAGGAGCTCTGGTGGGGTGGCTCACACAACATTAGGTCCAAGTAGAAAACCAATCTATATTCACCCCCATTGAGGACTGAAACTGGGAGGGCTCATTGGTTCCAAGTGGGGAAGAAGCACTGCAGACGCCCTGCTCTAGCCTCTGTGGGTTCTTATCATTTACCTCATCATGGGGTGTCCCGCAGACACTGACCTGGAATTGTTTGGGAATGAGGCTACAAAAACAAATGCTTGTGATGGTAGCTGTGAAACTATTTCCATCAGATATCACGTTTAAATTACATTATGGCTTAGTCTTTCAAATACTGTTTCTCTAAGCAGAGCTGCTCCTTAACTTGTGACACTTCCATTACTTGTAACATGTTATCCAAAATGGGAGGCTCTATCTAAGGAAGTGATTGGCAAATTGACTGAAACTCTCGTTCCTTGTGTTAAAAGACCAAGACCTATATACTCTTCACTGGGTAATTTAGTAGTCTATGATTGTCTAAGATCCAATCATTTTGTCAGGTATCAAATAAACTCCAGTTGAACTGAATATTACCCTTTTGGAGTTTGTCAGTAGGGTATTATTTAATTTAAGATGGATTTAGCGATTCCTATTTCGAAGCTTGAGCAGATATTTTAACTGAGAAATGAATTTGTCAAAGTATGTCCTTCCCTACATCAAACGTCTATTATGGTGCATTTTATTTCCATGGGAATACAAGTCTTCTAACATAATTGTGCTTTTTAAAGGGCATTACCACTTGGGGATATCTTTTTTAATTTTTTACCTAGGAAACCCAAAAGAACAAGATAAAAATAACAACTTAATTAGCAGAGTACTTTTGTAAAACCTAAATATTTGCATTTAAAGCAGGCTCTTTTAAAGTCTTTGTAGATGGTTAATAGTAAACATTATGAGACATTAGAATGGTAAAGAGCTAGCACTTAGGTACAGATTAGGTAGAACAGAACTTCAAACAAAAAAGGAGTCAATGAGCTTCTCGAGTGGAAAGAAAACAATTGTTGCATAACTTTTTGAAAAGTTAATTAGGAAAAGTAAATAACTTTTTTAAATAGTTTAAAAATAATTAGGGAAAAAACAGTCTTCTCTACACAGGAGACTCATCTTTGCTTATATTGTTATAAGATTCCAGATTTCATTCTCTCTTGCCACTTTTAGCCAGTTGCCTGCCTCATCTCCTTTCTCTTACTTTTTACTAGCTTCTTTTACAAACATTCTAAAATAATCGTAGGTGAGAAAACAACTTCCTTTGATCCTGTTCCCTTCTGTCTGTGGCATTATAACTCTTTAATTCACTTGTAAACATGGTGAAACTTATCTACCAAGCATGTTTCAATCTGTTGCATACTGTCATTTTCAACTGTATTTGATTCTTTATTATTATCATCATATTGACAGATCTCTTTGTTATTGTTTGACATGAACTCTGTTGCCTGGATGCACCCAACCCATACTTTGCACATGAAATGTCTTCTCTCTCTTGGCTTCCTGGACAGACACTATGTCCCCTACTGTCTGGTCCTAAAGTATTGGTTTGCTCTCCCCAACCTTCTTCTCAATCTGTGCTGATGCTGAGTGGGCTCATCCATTACCTGGGCTGCAGCTCTCACTATGGTGAATTCAAAATCTAAACACACCAAACAAAAGACAGTTGGCCCACTTTAAGAAGGAAAAGTGGATAATCTAGGTAACAAAGGTGGAAGGATAATTTTAGACAAACTATGAAAGAACACTCAATACATTTGATTACAAAGTAGATTTATAGGCTCTAGTTATTAAAAAAGAAAGAAAGAATATTGACCCAAGGCACTGAATTAAGAAGAGAGAGAAGATACTGGAATTGCTGCCTTCAGAGACAGCCAGGCTTACGTGATGGGGGCCATACAGAGTACAGTGTAACTCTTCATGTTTAGAAAATAAAGAGACTAAAGAACTTCATTGATCAAATAAAGTCTTAGCAAGGGTTTACTGGGCTTCCCCGGTGGCTCAGTGGTAAAGAATGCACATTCCAATGCAGGAGACACAGGTGACAAAGTTTCAATCCCTAAGCCAGGAAGATTCCCTGGAGGAGGAAGTAGGAACCCACTCCAGTATTCTTGCCTGGAGAATCCCATGCACAGAGCAGCCTGGAGAGCTACGGTCCATAGAGTCACAAAGAGTACGACAGGATTGAGGTGGCTGAGCATGCACGCACACACCAAGGTTTACTAACAGACAGTATTAGAATCCAAACTTCCATCTTCTGGGGCCATCAAACCAGGCAGCCTCTAAAAAATGAGAAGGAATTAGAGTAATTTTAGGACGTTCTTTCTGTTTCAAAACCACTTCAAAAATGGTTTGCTCCAACCAAGTAAACATCAACTTTTATTAAATAAAATGCCTTAATTCACAGGGGAAATGCTAAGTTATCAAGGGTACTGACAAATATCTCATTGCTCCTTCTATTGTTCAGCTCCCTGGAGTCTGTCAGCATTGCTGGCTGCAGGAACAATTCACTTCTTTTAAAATTCTCTAAATTTAGAGCTTAGATGCTCAGAAAATCATTAATCACACATATGTAAACAGACTGATCGTCTGTTCCAAAACAGTGAAAATTTTGGGAAAAACAGGAATATAAATTTTCCTTGAAGAATATATTACCTTTGTTTTGTGGGCCTCTCCATTTTTAAGATGATACTTGGTCCTAGATAATTCATAGCATATTCTCATTTGACAAATTAAGTAGTTTTTTTCAGTGAGATTATTGTTTTGCAGACTTCCCTTTCTCATTTAGCTTAATTATTAGTAATTTAGGTATACACAGAAATGTAAATGATCTAACTTAATTAAAAATACAATATAGATGAGAGGTATATATTGGATGAGATTTTGTTATAAAAGAAGTCAATCTTCAAAGGAGAAAGGCCCACTTCATACACTGCCCTCACATAAATGGACTGTTCTTGGGAATCCCCCGGTGTTTCAGGGGTTAGGACTCTACAGTTTCACTGCTGAGGGTCACTGGTCTAGGAACCAAGATCCCCCAAGCCACACTACATGGAAAATAAAATGACTGCTCTCCCTGCTCTCTCCATCCTTTCAGCTTAGGAAATCACTGCATGGGTGCTATACAAAGACTTAGAGCTTTCATGGATAGACCATGCTGATTGAGCTTAGGTATTTTTTTTTATTTTAGTTTTGTGAAATTCTTACAATTAGAATATTTGTGCTCAAAAATGAACACTCTGATAAGATCACAAACATTTATGGGAATGGTAAATGGATTTTAGCTATTTGCATGTTAGTATGAATTCATTGGGGCTTCCCTGGTGGCACAGATGGCAAAGCATCTGCCTGCAATACAGCAGACTGGGGCTCGATCCCTGGGTCAGGAAGATCCCCTGGAGAAGGAAATGGCTACCCACTCCAGTATTCTTGCCTGGAAAATTCCATGGACGGAGAAGCCTGGCGGGCTACAGGCCCATGGGGTCAAAGAGTTGGACATGACTGAGTGACTAACACTTTCATTTCATGAATTTATCTAGTGAGATTGCTTTCCTCCTAAACTCAGCTGGCAATATGAATTTTTGTTTGGAGAAAAGAAAGCAAATAATTTGAAAACATGGAACACTTTGTTGTGGGCTAGGCCTGGATGGGCAACACTGTGGGTCAGGAAGAGAACTAAAGATAGATTTAATCAATCACAAGAAAAAGAGATTAAAAAAAAAAAAATCCTGTTCCTATGCAGGAGTTTTCATGGGTGCCTCTGACACCCCCGCCCCCCACACACAGAGGGTGTATTCAAGATCCCTGCTCTACCAGGAAATAGAACTCAGAGAATAAAAATAGCACCATAAAAAGCCATATTGTACTTAAACAGTTTTTATGGACTGATCTTTAACATCTTTCTGAATTTCAAATATAGACCTCCTCCCACCCCCCAAAAAAGAACTTTTGCAATATAATTGGATTATACAGTTTTGGAACCTCTAGTCAGCATAAATTAAAGGGGAATCTCTTGGATATCTTATATAAGAAAATTATTTTTAAGGTTTAGCACCCCAAAAGAGTGTCTCCCTCTTGAAGAATGGGAAATTTTCCTTTAAGCAGATAATAAGAATTTTGTAACTATTTTGTTCTACTGCTGCTGTTTGTTCTAGTCTTTAATAAATTCAAGTTTGAAGCTTAATCATATTAATAAATCTGGTTCTTAATATGCTGTTGGTTTGTATACCACTCATTCCTTTTTATTATTTTCATTTTCAGCTTCTAAGTACGCAACCTAAGTATAAGCTGCCTTAACTCTTTTTTTTTTTTTTAAGTATGGCAACTAAGAGAAGAAGTTAGAAGAAACAATATTATTGCAAATTATGTGCTATGTGTTATAGATGATTTACCTAGTTATTTCTCAGCCTATGGTATAGATCTCATTACCCCATTTTTATAAATGAAGATTGCTGCTGTTGTTCAGTCATCTCATCATGCCCGGGTCTTTGTGACCCCATGGACTGCAGCATGCCAGGCCTCCCTGTCCCTTACCATCTCCTGGAGTTTGCCCAAGTTCGTGTTCATTGCGCTGGTGATGCCGTCCAGCCATCTAATCGTCTCTTGCCCTCTTCTTCTGAGTTCAATCTTTACCGTAAATAAAGATGGGTTCAAACAAATCTGAAGTGACGATATTGGTATTCAGACTTCTCTGTATGTAACCACTTTATTGTATGAGTAATATTGTGATAGGTTATAATCAGAACACATTTTTCTTCTAGGTTTGCATTCTAGAAAGGTCCTTTGCCTGTCCCCATCACTTGATCAGGAGATTGTACAACTTTTGAGTCACTTGCAGCTCAAGACTACTTTTAATTTCCAGGTATTACCAAGTCAGATCCTTCTTAAAACAAACCTGCAAACATCCATCTTACTCAAAGTTCTTCCCCTGCCATAGCTGAGGTAGGAGCTGGGCAATCAGAGATTGAAATGAGCTGCTGATTGGAGGCTTTGCGCTTCTCTCCACTTCCTCAGCACTTGGTTGTTCCAGTGTATCTGTGTGTGTGTGTCTATTGACTGGGGTAGGGGTGGATTGGCTTAGTTGGGGCTGGAGGGAGATGGGGTAGGAGGAAAAGGTCATGTCTCTCTTACAGTAGGCTCTGTAGTTCATCTCTCGATATCCTCTTTGATGGCAAATTTCTAACTGCTATCTGACACAGGAGATTCATGTTCTGGCTGACTTCTTGAAACTTCAATTCTCCTACAGCAAGGTACTGTTCAGCTTCTTCCTGTGGGATGCCCACCATCCCACAGGAAGTATGTTTTGAACCCTACCTTCAAAGGAATCCATTTGTCATGAAGGAACTCAAATCTTCTTGCTTCACAAAACCATCTATGTGCAGTTTGCTTCCCGCATCCTCCCATCCTCCCAGTTTCCCCATCCTCCCACTTTTTGTACTCTTCATGTGAGAGGCAGTGACCAGTTTCAGTGTTTGTACAGGCCCTGAGAATATATGTCAGGTTCTCTACATAGCCAGCTGGGGAGTGAGATCCCCAGTGTGCCCCTTTAAGACACTGTTAATATTTACATCAGTTCTCTTATTTCTTCTACTTATCATGATGTGGAAGGGGGCATACTTCGACAAGGCTGATGACTACCTTGGTTTCCTCTCTGATGTACTAGTGCTCTCTTATATAGCTAGGAAGTAGGGCTCCATTGCTGCACTGATTTTGCTGTCTTAAGTTAGTACCACATGGATATGTCTGACCCCTTTCTTTAGAATGTAGGAAGTACCTATTATCCATTTTTCTCAGCCTTGGGGCTTCAGTTAAAATTTAGAGGCAATAGGACAAGCCCCATTTAACACCCTGTGATAGTGTTTTTAGAGTTAATAGTCTTTTCACTATAATATGCTTTTTCCCAAAATTTGAGAGGCACTGAACATGTCTGAGTCCAGGAAAGCTGGAGGGGCAGGTAGAGTTTCTTTCCTTCTGCACTGTTTCCATCTGCCCCTAACCCTTCTATGCCTCACCTTATTCCTAACAGAAAGTTAAAGAGAAGGATGTTATCACTGTCCATTGCTTTGCGTGTCTTTTTAAAATTTATTTATTTATTTTTGGCTGTTCTGTGCTGAATCTTCACTGCCTTGCACAGGCTTTCTCTAGTTATGGCGGGTAGGGGCTACTCTTCGCTGTGGTGTGCGGGCTTCTTATTGCAGTAGCTTCTCTTTTTGTGGAGCACAGGCTCTAGGTACATGGGCTCAGTAATTGTGCACAGGCTTAGTTGCTCTGTGGCATGTGGAATTTTCCTGGGCCAGGAATTGAACCCATGTCCCCTGCATTAGTTGGTGGATTCTTATCCATTGTGCCACCAGGGAAGTCTGGTTTGTGTTTTAATAAACAATTTTCAGTGACAAAAAAGAAAAAGTCAAATCTAGTCCCATTCTACTCTCATTTTTCAAATGCCCTTTAATGTAGGAGTTCAATATGAAGAAAAGTGTGTGCGTGTAGGCAGGAGGAGAAGGGGACGACAGAGGATGAGATGGCTGGATGGCATCACCGACTCCATGGGCATGAGTTTGAGTAAACTCTGGGAGTTGGTGATGGACAGGGAGGCCTGGCGTGCTGCAATTCATGGGGTCTCAAGGAGTCGGACACAACTGCGACTGAACTGAACTGAACTGAATATATAAAGTGAGTAAACCTTACATTGTGAAGCTCTTTTCTACCTCTGTTGTGTTTTATGAACATGAGATACATATTTTCTGTAACAAATATAATATTGAATTATAATTGCTGCTGCTGCTAAGTCGCATCAGTCGTGTTCGACTCTGTGCGACCCCACAGACAGCAGCCCACCAGTCTCCTCTGTCCCTCGGATTCTCCAGGCAAGAACACTGGAGTGGGTTGCCATTGCCTTCTCCAATTACAACTATAGATCATCAAAATGTCAGGATTTGCCAAATCTAGCAGTATTTCTATAGAAATAGTTGTAATCAAGCAGTAAGCACTATACCACCTTATTCTAGTTTCTTTCCAACATGGCCAGTAGTTGGCCTATCAAAAGTGTTCTGAAAAGAATCACTAATCAAAAAAAATGTGTAGATTATGGGTTTTTTTTTTTTTTTTTTTTTTTTTTTTGGTCTTAGTACTACACAGCTGTGTGAGCTTGGCAAATGTGTTAGCTTATCTTCCACTCAGGGTTCTTATAATTAAAGACTCTAAGTAATCTTTATGAGCACAAAAGGTTAACCATGCACAGAGTGCTCAGAGGAAACATTTCAGGGAAACACTGAAATCTTTCTAAATAAAGCCAGAGCCATTGAAGCTGCTGACTAGAAAGTAACCCCTGACTGATAATATGTCGAGACAAGCCATTATCCAGGATGGGTTGCTTTGATTTCAGTAAAGTGAAGTGCTAATCTAAGCAGTTAGTTCTTCACACTTTCCAGAGACTAAAGAGGATGCATACCAGCAAAACAAACACACTTACAGAGCATGTAGTTTCTTAAACTGACAATCTAGTCTGTGTTTGCTAGTATTCATATTCACAGAATATTAATAATATTTCTGAAACATTTTCACAAGTAATAGATTAATCTTTATAAATAGAGGTGTTTATAATATGGATGAATACCCGCTGGTTCCAAAATAAAACTCCATGGCATAAATTACAAGGACCTCCATGATTTGACTTCTGCTAATCTCTTCAATCTTATTTCAACTTGCCCTGACTCATACTCTGCCTTTGGCCATACTGAGCTACTTGTTTCTGCTTGAAAAAACCCAGATGATTTAAGCCTCCATAGTTTTTCACAGGTTGTTCCCATTGTCTACTATCCTAGCTATCTACTGCTGGGTAATAAATCACGCCAACACTTGCAGTGGTCCTGAGAGGTGGTGGTGCTTAGCTAGGTGGCACTTTCTCAGTGAGAAATGCAACCAGGATGGAATGAGAATTGTCTGAGACTTGTTAATTCACAAGTCTGGTTCCTGGGCTCAAAGGAGTCAAGCGGCAGGGGTCTGGAACAGTTGGCTTCTTGGGCATTTCTCCATGTGGCCTTTTGAATTGAACTCTCCAGAAGGGTAGCTTCAGGAGAGTCAGACTTCTTAAATGGTGTCTTGGGCCTTCAACTATACATGTATCAAATGAACAAGAGAGTCAGGTAGAAGCTACATCATCTTTTAGGACCAGCCTTACAGTAGTTGCACAGTATAATTTCTATTGCATTCTGTTTATTAGATGTGAGTCACTAAGGACAAACCATGTTCATAAGAGAGATATGAGGAGTGTCAGAGAATGTGGGCACATACTTTCAGACCATCATATACATACACAGCAAACACCTGCTACTTTTCAAGACAATCTTCTCCACTATGATGCCTTTGGCCCATGTTCACATCCTACTTTATTCCTTTCCCTTTTTCACGTTAATCATTTGCTCCATTGTACCTCTACTCCTTATATGTGCTGCTATTACTACCTGTATGATTATATGTATTGAATAAGACATATGAGAGTATATGTGAAGCTTACAAATACCAAAAAATTCATTTACTACAAATCAGATTTGTTTTCCAAAGTGATATTAAAATATTTTTCCAAAGTTAAGAACATTAGGCTTTGGGCATCATGAAAAATTACAAGTTGCTTGCTACTTTGTCTATATCAAGGAACAGGTGACTAGAAACCCTAAATATTTTTTCTTTGCTAGAATTATGGTCATTGTAAGTGCAGTGTCATAGCTTACATTAATAAAAGCCCATACTCAGTTTTGAGGCACTGAAAAAAACTAGAGAATAATGTAGAATACATTCATCTTCTTTCTCTCAGTAGATCTTCCAGCACTGATTACCATGAGAGACATGAAAGGTCCGTAAAAGTCCAATACAGTAATGGAAGAAGGAACTTTTCCAAGTTGAATTTAAGATGTGATAGATTTGCAAAATGTAACAGCTAACTTCCTGGCAATTGTATAATGAATGATAAGCAGAAATTAAGCAATGCATTTCTATTTGCTTTAGATTTATATATTTGTCTTTTGGATACATGCTGGCCATTGAAATGGACAGCATTAATCTTTGGCATCTTCATTTCATGCCACATATAAAAGCTAGTTATAAAGGGTGTTGCAACCCTCATCCAAATTAGTGGAAGCAAAGTTATTTATATTTAATTTTCCCAAGAGTCAGACCTCTTACTTTCCTATGTGTTTCTATGTCAATATTAGCACTTTATATGTTGAGAAATTTTAAAAAGTTGAATAGTTTACTGGCATATTTTGGCAACTTGAGGTCTCTGGCACCCGCAATTGCATGGGGAATGGGTAATTATTCCTTAATAGTAGAAGACTAGTAGGGGTCACATTTGGCTCAGAATCATGGGCAGAGTTTTCATTAAATATCACCCTGTAATCATTACTCACTGTACACTTTAGCAGGACAGCTGATGAGGAAGGATGGCAGAACAGGGACATTGACATCAACAGGCAGAGCTCGCACAGTCTCAAGAGTGTAATTTGGCTCCACTAGTACTTGGAGACACTTACTGTCACATTATGCCACCCTCCAACTAAAAAGAGTTTAGGCGATAAAAATGATTGTTTAGGGAAAATGTGTGGTTTTCTGATGGCACACATGTCAAATTTTGTTCAAATAAAAACCAAGACAAGTGAGAAGTCCTATCCATTCTCTTGTGCCTCCAGTGGACTTTAGGACATTGTATCCCATAATTTCAAAATGTTTTCTCAGGCAACGCATCCTTCAATCAAAATCAAGTGATATGGAATGGAGATACTGCTCAATCATCAAACAGAGAGGGAGGTAGAGGCAGGCTCTCAGGCTCTCTTACTAGTTTTTCTATGCCTTTAAATATAGCATGAAAAAAATTTACACTAATTTCTAGCATGGTTGTTTTATAAGTTTTTAATTTTTTCAGTTCAGAAATTGTGAAAATGATGATCACTCATTTATTTTTGGATATTTTAATCCTATATCTCTTGCTTTGTGATTTTGGGTATGTTCACAAAGTGAAAAACAAAACCAAAATCTCAACAACCCATGTACACATGGTGTTTAGTGTTGGCACACATGGATGGCTTGAGAAGATTTATCCCATTCACAGTTTTTATCAGCCACACCCCTCTCCTTAAGCTTTCCCCAAAACAAACAGACGTGCCAATAAAACAGAGAGCATGTGTGGCCAACAAATCTCTTTGATGAGTCTCTGAGTCTCTGATTCCAGCCAAATTACTGCTCACAAGCCCTTTCTGTAGAGAAAATTTCAAGTTACCACCATTTACCTAATTTTCATAAGTACACTTAGCTCTCATAAAAATTTCCCACTTCTTCAAATAGATATTTGCAAAGTATGAAAAAAATAATTTCTGGATATTTATTACCTATGCTAATTTATGATTTAAATTATAATAGAAGGGTAAAGTCAGAATTCTATTCCCTAACAGGTCTGGGATAAAAACTATTGAAAGAATAAAAGGATGAGTAAGGTTGTTAATATATAATAATCACTTGAAATAATTTTGGAGGGTTTTATAAATTTATTTTGAGGGGAAATTCTCTCTTTTACTTAATGCTTCATGTGTTTACTAGTTTCTTTTCTGTATGCTGACTTAGACTGATCAGTGTTTGTGTATGATTTCAGCCAATGGTAGCTTCCTCTTGCTTGTTAGATGGGAAAAAAATAGAAAATATGCAAAATATTCTCTTTAAAAGAGGGGGTCACAATTTGGACAGTGATATCAAACACAGATTTCTTTCCTTATTGATGACTGTTCATCATATTTCCCTTTTCCTATCGATTGTTTTTTTTTAAATTTGACTTCTGCCTTTCAGATGACCTTAGTAATCTTTTTAATTTTCCCTTTTTTTTAATTTGAGGTATATTATACAATGCATAAAAATAATTTAGTCTAAAAAGTAATTATAACCTATATCCACCAACTTTACCCAGTGCTGAACCATATCTAGCCCCATTCCTCAATAAATTTGCAATTTTAGTGAGTAAAAGAAAAAAATAAGTGATTGAGTATAATGAAATGTTATAAATATTTTAATAGATGCCTGCATATAAAAAGTGGATGCCCCAAATAGGGTGTGATCAGTTGTATTCCTTGGGAAGAGGAAGGAGAGGGACGACTTCATAGATTAAATAAGAGGTGAATCTTAGTAGAACAATGAGGTGGTACAGGATTCTAGGCAGAGAAGTTATAAACTCCTGAAAAAATCTGGATATGTTTTGTTTTGAAATCCTAAATGGGATTGTGAGATGTATATCAGGGAGGGGGCCTTAGTACTTCAAATTTTCTCTAGAATTTCAGTTCTGAGGTTTGAGAGGGACAAACCTGGAGTGACCTGATAGAAGGCTGTTTGGGTAACCCAGAAAAGGATTGTGGTATGGATTAGTGAACACAGAAACAGTATGCAAATTCAAGGACTTCTAAAGAAGTACACGTTTCAAGAATTGTTATTAATTGGATGCAGAGAGTAATAAAAAGAGGGTACAAGAATCAGCCCCAAGTTTTTATTCTAAGTGAACCACTTAAGTTGATGGTGATACTACCAGGTAAGATAGAAAATTCAACATTGCTCCATAATGTGAATTTGGATATAATGGGATTTGTGATTGGTTCCAATCCTCCTCCTGGCCCCAGGGAAAGAGGAACATGAGGAAACAAAACAGGAAGGATGATTATGAAGCAAGGAAGTGTTGGGAAATGAGTTCTTTTTAATTATTTGAGCCTTTTTCCAGTCAGTCATACACTGTATTCAATATATGTTTCACCATCTTTACCTTTGCACCTATTACAATTTTATAACATTACTTTAAAATTAATGTTACAGTAATGTGACCTTGAATTTTAGCCAACACGATGTCTGGACCCCACGTATAACATTTTGGTGGGGTTCTACACTACACATAAGTGCAGGAGAGCATCAAAGATGAGCTGTTTTCATGGTGCTTATCACTCATGAACATGAAACCCATTAAATAGGTATATGAACCGATACTTGAATATCAAAACTGTTTGAGATGGAAATACAGACTTGGTGGCCATCAGTATATATTTGTAGTTGAAATCATGGTTATATTTGTTGTGGGAAAGTGACATTTTAAGAGTAGGGGGATAAAGTGATCACGATCAAAAACAGTTCAGGGGATCAAATGTTTTGATCTTGATTAAGGCAACTAAAAAGTGCGGAGAAGTGTTTAAGCCACACTAATTTATATACCCATGCTGTGCTGTGGACAACTGGTAACAAGAGACAAACCATAGCTTCAAGTATGGGGTAGAATTTTTTGTTTATTTCAAAAATATTTATGGCATCCTACTTTGAGTCAAACACTGTGCTAGGTGTTGTGTGAATAAAAAGATGTATTAGATGGGTTTACGTCCTCGAGGGAGCTTACAAACTAGTGAAGGAGTGGAATATCCATCTTTCAAATGTTGAAACTATAAAACCAAAGACAAGAAGAGACAATAAACATTCCAGGACTGACTATAACAATGTAGATAGTCTTTGTTCCCAGGCTGTTTGTTAATTGCCACAGACATTTGCTGTTAATTGGCCAGGACATTTTCCAGTTCAGTTCATGTGATGTGCTGCTAGTTCCCTCATGTCTACTAAATCTGTTGCCACTGTAGCCTGGAGAGATTCTCAAAGTACCATAGAAGACTACAGAAAAGTTACCTCCCTGCAGAGGGAATTGGTTTGGGCATGAACCCATGAGCAGTTTAATGTCATTCAGCTTATGCCTTGTGTTATCCTTGAGCTAACTAAACTCTGCCATCAGAAGCAGTGTGCTGCTTGGGGGCTGAGGATTGGGGGTTTCAAGGGATAGTATTCTATTAAACTTGGCATTAACTCCTCCTCTGCTTATCTGCAAACCAAATGATTTCTCAGTACTCCCTCCCTTCCTCTTTTCTTCCCTCTCTTCTTTCCTGCCGTTCTCTCTCTCTTCCTTCTTTATTTGCTCATGTAGTCTGTACATTTTTATCCCACTGTTACTGGGCCCTGTGCTAGATGATAAAGGTGTAGGGATAAAAAGTATGGTCTTTTTACTTGTAAAGCTCATGCAGGAAGGACATACAAATAAACAGTCGTAATTGAGCTTGATAACTGTTCAGATAGTATTGTGCAATAAAGAGAAAGAGGAGTGATACATCTAAAGAGGAAAGAAGACATGGATGATGGTGAGGGAAGACATTTTGCGTGGAGTCTTGAAGCATAGCTGTGTGTGCATTTTTGCATATGTTTTGAGGGGAGATGCTCTTGCATCTTCAGAAGTTCTGAGGCAAGAAATGGTCACAAGTAGGAGAGTTTGATCGAAGTCTGAACATTTTGTTTCTGCTCCAAATGGTGGAAGAGAAGTGGAAACTTAACCCTACTTCTGCCACTTACCTGCTAAACTAGAGTATATCCATCCTTCTCTCCTATTCTCTCACATCTTCTCTCCTCTTCAGTTGAAATTTCATCAAGGAACACCTCCTACACACACACACACACATAGGTCACAGGAACTTGTCTTAATCTATTTGCACTACTCAGAAAAAAAAAAAAAAAGTAACTTTCTTGTTGTTGTAGAGTGTCTATGTGCTATTATCCATTTTTACTAGTCACGCTGCTGCTACGAACAGGACAGAGTCATTCAGGTAAGTTCCAGTGGTTTGGAAGGGCTGTAGGGTACAGAGAAAAGAGTGCATAGTGTGAGGTTGCAAAGGTGGACAGAGGTCATATCTCCATGTACCTAATGCTATTCTGAAGAGAATGAATCTTACTCAGAAGGTGATGAGAGCCACTGAAGCTGTTCAAGGAAGGAAAGACAAAACCAGACCTATATTTTGTTGGCCATTATATTTCATAGTATATAGTCAAGAATTTGGCATGGCCATAAGAGGTCTGTTTTTTGCCCTGAGCTTCTTGGTGGTGAAGTGAAGTGAAGTCACTCAGTTGTGTCCGACTCTTTGCGACCCCATGGACTAAAGACTACCAGGCTTCTTGGTCCATGGGATTTTCCAGGCAAGAGTACTGGAGGGGATTGCCATTTTCTTCTCCAGGGGATCTTCCCAACCCAGGGATCGAACCTGGGTCTCCTGCATTGTAGGCAGATGCTTTTACAGTCTGAGCCACCAATCCATATCAAAACTGATAGGAGTATCTTTGTTCAGAGTGGGGGATGGCCACACCAGATTTTAGGATAAGACCAGTCATATTTTGTAATCTTAAGGTCAAGATTAGTTATGACAGGGAGAACAATCATGTGATTTAGTCACGTTGTATCAGTCAAACTGGAGGCTGAGATCAATGACATGGGGAATAAATCAATATTATAAAGGGAATTTCGACAGTCCAGTGTGTACTTCCACTGCAGGCTACAAGGGTTCAATTCCTGTTTGGGGAACTAAGATCCCACATGCAGCAAGGCGTGGCCGAAAAAAAAAAAGTCAATCTTTTATGTATTGGAACACCAATAAAAATGATGAATTCTGATGCTTGGGTAAGCCTTCTTGGTGGCACTGCTCCATGAATACTGCCACAAATTGATGCTGGGAAAGTAATGCATCCTGACTCCATGGGGAGCAGACCAAGGAAGCTTACATTTAGAACCCTCCTAATCAGTTAAGTTTTATGAGTCGTTTCAGTGAATTATTGAAACCGATGATGACTTTGGGACACCACTTCCCCCCCGACCCCACACTGCCAAACTTGCAGTTAGTATAAAAATTGAGGCTAGTTTTGGGGAATGTGCCTTCTAATTTTAAGGTTGCCTGAAATTTCTTACATTAGTTAGATGCAGAAGCAGATGCTTTGGTATTCCGTATCACTTCCCTTGACTTCCTTGGGTTTAGCTGAAGCTGTGCTTAATAGCTCCATGTGAGCTCAGACTCACTTTGGCCTGGTAGTAGGTCAACTCTGGTGTAGGCTGTGTATCTCCCCTGGCTGTAGGAAGCTCTCAATCCACACAAACATGGCCCAGGGCCAATCCTCTAACAAAGGGGGACAGCAGCTGTAGTAAATGCCTCAAACTCTCACTATTTGGATGGCCATTTCTTGGAGGCCTCCTGTCCATTTCTCAGATATTCCTGCTCCTGTTGCCAATAGCGGCGATCATAGCAATTCATCTTATATTGGCTTTTCCTCCCTTCATTACTTCTGCTTTTCTTACCTAAGACCTTTCTCATGCTCTAGTTTAAAACCTAAAGTAGGACACTATCACACTCTTACTATGAAGACTAAATGAGATAACATGTTTATTTAAAAGAGAATTAGTGCTTTGTATATAAAGGCTGCTATTAGAACAGGACATAAAACAAGCAGTATTTAAATGGCTGGAGAGAAGGGGATTCATTGGAGAGACTTGGGGAATTCATTTGAGAGTTTTAAAAGATATTGGATGGGTATAATATATGCTAAAATATGCTAAGAGATAATGTGAAATCTGAGATGACTTTGACATTCGTCAAGGAAGAGACTGTGAGAGAGAGGCAGGTTTAGTGGTGGGAAACATTGAATTTAATATTTGACATATGAAGTTTGATATTCTTGTGAATAGACAAGTATGACTGTTCATTATGATGTTCTTTCTACATCTCCACAACTAGAAAGACAGGCAGTCTAAAAACCAAATTACCACTGATCCTAAGTAACTCTCAACATCATCAGAGAGATGTGTATAGGACAGACTACAAACCAGATCTGTGGCCATTCACATAAATGACTTTTGTTTGATCTGCATAGTGCTTCCCTATGTATTGGCATGTTTTGTTGTTTGTTTTATTTATTTTTGAATCATTTTCTAAGTGATTTTATATGAAAATCAAGATTTTTATTTTTTCCTAAAAGCAAAATCAACTTAACAATACTAACCCTGCATTTTTGAATGGTAACACTCAGGTAGGCCTGAACAGCCTGTCACTTGTAGAATAGGACATGCTTTCTTTAGCTGACCACACACTATACCACCTGCCTTTTAGATCAAGGGTGAATTGCTATTCACAACGCAGGCGATTTTTAGTTGTTCTTATAACAGAAGCACCTCACTCATCTTTGTTATGTGTTTGCTTCCTTGTAGGCATTTGTGATCAAAACCTGTGCAGAATAGGACAGTAGGGGATTTTAAAGGGCAGGTGCTTTGAAAAGAGGTGAAAGAGAGGATCTTGTGCTGAGTTGAATAGTTTTCTATCAAAATTCATGTTCACTGGGAACCCAGGAATGTGACCACGTTTGGAAATAGGTTGTTTGTAGATGTAATCAAGTTAAGATGAGGTAATTCTGAGTTAGAGTGGACACTAGATTCAATATAACTCAAATCCATGTAAGAGGGCACACACATGGAACACCATGTGACAACGGAGGCAGAAACTGGAATGATGCAACTACAAGCCAAGGAGTGTCAAGGATTGCCAACAGTGACTAGAAGTTAGGTAGAGGCAAGGAAGAAGCCTCCCTTAGAGAGGGCATGGCCCTCCGATCCTTAATTTTGGAACTCTAGCCTCCAGAACTTTGAAAGAAAATTTTATTTTTGTTTAAGCCATTTTTGTGGTACTTTGTTATAGCAGCCCTGTTATAAAGCCCTGTTATAGCAGCAGGTTTTATAGAAACCTAATAAGGATAAGATGAAGAAAAGAAGTAAACGACAGAAAAGCTGGTTCAAGGAAAAGAACATCATTATTATGACCAAATGCTGAAAAGTGGTCAAATAAAATAAGGACTGAGATGGTGCAAATGATAAATAAGAGTTTAGTGATGATCCTGGGAGGAGCCCTTTCAAGTGAGTGATGGGAGTGAGTAGAAACCAGAGGGAAGAGGGCAAAGGAATGAATGTGAATTCAAAAGACAATGCCAGTGAGTAGATTCAAGAAGCCTCTCTTGGAAGGAGATGAGAGCAACAGGATAATAGAGGCACATCGCACTTATGGAGCAAAGATAATTTTTTTTAAAGATAGATACTGTGCATCTCTGTAGTGATCGATTGCTGAATGAGCCTACTGATCCACTCAGCACCCTGCTCCAGTTCTTCTATTAGGAAATCGACATGGATGAATCTGGGGGGCTCTGGGGCACTCTGACTGCTGGTTAGTTTGTTCAGTGGGAGACACCAGGAAAAATGGAAGCAGTGTCCAAAAGTGAGATCAAGGTATTTATTGCCCTGCCTTCATCCCTTTTGGGGTCATGGGTTAGCATGGCTAAATTCTCCACAGCTTCTGTCTGGTGGTACTCTCCCATAGCAATGGTTCTCTCCCAGCCTTCTGATAAATGCTCCCTCCTCTTGCCCCTTGGAAATGATTCTTCCCCAGATTCCTCCTCACCTTCCCTCATAGGCACTCCTTGTCAATCTTCTCATACAATTAAATCCATCTCCCTGTCTGCTGTTTGCTGGACATGGATTAACACATAAAGGAGCCCTCTCCCTGGGGCCCAAGGCACACAGCATGGCCTCTTGCACAAGTCCTTTTCTTTCCTAGAAAGCATTTTGATGACAAATCCGAAGATATTTAGAAAATCGCTCTTCAATTAATGGCTTACAAGGAGGAATTTCCTCCCTATTTTCTGTTATTATCATTATTCTATTTTCTGACCGTTCTCATGTTTCCCTCTCTTCCATTCTGGTTCTCTCCACTGTCAGAGAAAGTAAAGACCTCCACCGGTTTTAAGGCATGACAGTTACCTGCAGGCCTCCTTATTTGAGAGGAATACAACACATCACCAGCAGATAATGGTGAACTACGTGCACAGAAATGAGGCTTAGTATTTAGAGTGTGTGTGTATGTGCATGCATGCAAGCACATGTATATAAAACAGTATTTGTTGTCATCCTAGAAGTGGCTAGGAAGAAAGAGAAATTTGATTTGATGTAGTCGAGATGTCAGGTTTTTGGACTCTAGTCCGTGCTCTGCTAATGAACCGCACATGACCAGTGATTATTCCCAGTTTGCAGTTTTCTTCACTGTCTCTTGCTTCTGAGTTCTTTTCTCACATCCTCCTCAAGGGACTTAAAATTTTTTCCTTCCTTCTCACATTCTGCATCTGCTTCCCCTCAAACGGGGTCTTCTCTAAAGCATGTAAGAATGCTTAACCGTCTCTCATTTAAACAAACACATAAACAAACAAACTCAAAAGATCATAATTTCTGTACCTGCTTTACAGGAATGTTATGGGGAGCATGAGACCGACTTGAGTATAAACTCCACGCAAGCAGCGATTACATCTACCTTAATCTGTGCTGCATCTCCAATGCCTCGCCTGTTACCTGGATAAGGACAGAAAATAAACTGACCAGGGAACAATTATGAAATGGATAAACAAAATGAAATAATACTTGTGCTCTGAAAGTGGTGTAAGATATAAATATAAGGGCATATATCCTAACTCATTTTTGAGTAAACTCTGATGAACTATAAAGCACAAGCAGAAATATGCACATACCATAGCACTGCTCAATGACCTTTTATAAAGTTCTCACACTGCAGAGCCAGGACCAAGGTCAAGGGCCAGAATATTAGTGACACCAGGCACCCCAGCATTCCCCACCTTGTTCCCTTCCAGAACGTACAAACTTCCTCACAGGAAGCTCTCTCATATCCAGCTTCCCAGACGCGACATTTTGCTTGGCAATTTTAACCCGTATTGTTCTGTGACATTAATCCATTCTTATGCATATCCAACATTCCATCGTATGAAATGTGGCAGGAGGGGAAAGGGATAGGGCACAACCCTTAAAGAATGACACAGCCAGTTGAGAAAAACTTAGGACAGAAACTGGTTAGAACTGATGAGATCCAAGATGGAGGAAAGCTCAACTCCCTGTAGACCTTAGGCCTCATTATGCACTCATTGTAATATATTACCATATGCTAAGAGACACGCCCACAGGCGCCATGACAGTTCAGCGGCAGACCATAAAAGGCCAAAGAGTGGGCAGAGGCCCAGTTCCTGGAAATCCCTACCCCTTCCTCAAAATAGTTGGAATAATCTAGTTAGCTTATGAAATTACCCAGCCAGTAAAAGCGAACCACCTCCACAACCTGGACTGCTCTCGCCTGAGGCAGCAGATTGCATTCTGCCTATAGATGCATCTCTCTCAATAAACCTGTTTTCACTTCACCTCTGCTGGTTCTTGAATTCTTTCCTACATGAAGCCAACAAATCTTACCTGGTGGGTCATTCCAGGAGTTTGCTAAGATGTGGGACATGACCATCCTCTCGCACCTGCAACAAATATACTAAAATTTAGGAATCAATTCTACTTTCGATAGACATTAACTTTATCGCCAGGTTTCGGCTACTGTGAATAGTGCTTCTCTGAACATCGTCCTATGTCTTATGTTGGATCATATCCAGTAGTAGAATTGCTGGGTTATATAGTTTTTTTTTAGGCTATGTATTAAAATGTCTCCTGTAAACACTCCTAAAATAACTAATAAGTAATAGAAACTCAAATTTACTCAAGTAAAAAGGATTTTATTGCAAGCTACACAAATTCCACCAAATTTTTTAAAAAATGGAAAATTACCAAAAGCAGACATATGAATTCATAAAGCACAGCATTTGTGTTTAAACCACTCTACATATTTTACTAGATCCAGAAGCACTTAAAATTTTATAACCCAGAAGGATGCTCATGAGGAGGCCACTCAGTCATCAAGAGCAAATTAAATTGTCAGGATAATGTACTATATTTTAGGAAAATTTGTATTAAAAAATTAAAATATAATTTGAATCTTAATAAGAAAAATATTTAGCAATGTGAGAATATCTTCTACCCCGAACTTGCTTTACTTAGGAGTCTAAATAGCTGCTATTTATTGAGAGGGGAAAAAAAGCACACTTTTTGTATGGTGAGGAAAAATATAGTGGGGAAAACTTAAATTTACTTTCAGCATATTTTAAGTAAGGTATATTTTCTATATTTTAAAAACACATTTACAAGAACATATGCACAGTAACTGTTTAATAAATATACTAGTTATTTATAAATTATTTGCTTTTCTTACATATAATATACATGTAATGAAGTAAAAATAGAAAGATTTTCATTAAAATTTGTTGATTAAATATCTATATAGTGCATATAATATGCATCATGTAAATTTTATATTCATCTACCCACATTTTTAAAAGTTCTATTGGCCACACAGTTCCTCACAGGTGATGAATTTGTGCTGGAATCTTTATTCTGATTTCCACCGTGATATCCTACCTACATCATTAGGGAGGTAATTACTGTTTTCTCTAGGTTCTTATAAAGATGACCTGGTGCTTTGTTATTCAACCTTCACTGAAATGTGTCATGAAGTGCAAGAGAGAACAGGACTATTATATTATTAGATAAGCATACCTGTCCCTTGGCTAGTTCAAAAGGACATTGTAAGAATTAATGAGATTATATCACTGAAGTACTTTTAAATACTGGAAAAATTCAAACGATGTAATAGTTATGACTTAAAATAATCACCAAAGGTATATATAGGGAATTTGATTGTATTTCAATCAAAAATTATTAAGTCAATAAATTAGCTTTATAATGTCATTTTTTACTAAATTCAAAGGGTAGAGTCTGGGATTAATTTAACTTTTGTGAGAGAGACCTTTTCCGTAAAGCAAGATTCTGCCAGTGGCAAGTGTGAAAATGCAGCCCAAAGGGGCTTAACCATTATAGGGAATTGATTAACTCAAGTAATTGAAAAGGCTGGGGGTGGTAGACCTTCAAGCTTGGCTGGGTGCCAGAGGATGGAGCAATGAAATGGCTACACTCTCTGTCTCTTCTCAGACCTGCTTTCTCCTCAGGTGGTTGCCATTGTCAGGCAAGCTGTGCTACATAAGAGCAAATTGGGTCAACAGCAGTTTCACAGGTTTTTCCTCCCAAGTGGAAACCCCAGAGAAAACAGCAGCTCATCTTTCCCAACAGTTTTATGCAAGTCCCCAGAATATTGTTGGTCCACAGTGGCGAGGCATTCCCCACTGTGGTCAGTATGATGTGACCTCTGTTAGCCTGGACTGGGCCACCAGTGGATCCAGGACTGGTAGTTTCAGCCTTGTCTGATCCCTAGTCTGAATGGGAGAGTGGTCTCTGCCCAAAGGAAATGTAGGTGCTGCTACCAGTGGATGAGACTAAAGGCAAAATCAGTAAAGGACCAACTTTTCTTTTCGTTTTTTTTTTTTTTTTTTAAATTTTTTTATTTTTCAGTGGGTTTTGTCATACATTGATATGAATCAGCCATAGAGTTACATGTATTCCCCATCCCGGTCCCCCATCCCACCTCCCTCTCCACCCGATTCCCCTGGGTCTTCCCAGCCCACCAGGCCCGAGCACTTGACTCATGCATCCCACCTGGGCTGGTGGTCTGTTTCACCACAGATAATATACATGCTGTTCTTTCGAAACATCCCACCCTCACCTTCTCCCACAGAGTTCAAAAGTCTGTTCTGTACTTCTGCGTCTCTTCTTCTGCCCTGCATATAGGGCCATCGTTACCATCTTTCTAAATTCCGTAAATATGTGTTAGTATACTGTAATGTTCTTTATCTTTCGTTTTAAAAAATTTTAGTCATTTATTTTTGGTTGTTCTGGGTCTTTGTTGCTGCAGCGAGTGGAGCTGCTCTTATTTTTTTGAGGTGCACAGGCTTCACTGCACTGGCTTCTCTTATCGCGGAGCGGTGACTCAGTAATTGGGGCACTTAGGCTTTGCCCCCGGCATGTGGAGTCTTCCGTGACTAGGGATCAAACCTGTGTACCCTGCAGTGGCAGGCAGATTCTTAACCACTGGACCACCAGGGAAGTCCCAGGTTTTCTTTCATCAGTGTGAAACATATGAATTAGAAAACTGAAAACAAAACAAGACAAAAAAAACTTCCACCAAACACAGTTTTGTTTTTAACATTTCTTGAAAATTGATGAAACATTTAACAGTTAGTGCCTAAATGTTCTGGCACTCTAAATTGCCTTCTCTGCTTAGTGAAACTACTTGTCAAAATCTTATTGACTCTGTTTTTCAGACTCATTGCCATGTTTTTCCCCATCAAGATCACAACTGAACACATGTTAATCAGGATATTTGGGACTCATGAGATCAAATACAGTGAATATGCAGGCCAAATCTGATGACCCTGTTATGTTCGAACACCTACTAATTAGGAAGCTGTGAGGTTTCCGAGAGTGAGTGACATGTTAAAACTTCAAAAGTTAGAGGAAAATCAGAAGACCAATCAACCCAATTTTTATCTGTAGAAGATATTCTCCACAAATAAATAATTAAAAAGGAATTTAGCACCTCAGGGGAAAATTAAAGATCTCATAGAATAGTGGGGAAAAGTAACAAGGGCAAGGAAAGTCAAATAGCAACAGATGCACTTGTTGGTGGGCCATTTGAATTTTGCTGGCGGAATAACCCCAGCAGGAGGGGCATTTTCACATCACTTAGCAGAGGTCACAGCAAGGATAAGGAGTTCTAATCACTTTATTAGAATTGCAAAGTCATCATAGGAGGTATGGCATGTGGTATGGCATTATAGAAATATTCAATGAAATGCTTGTATGACTGCAAGAAATAATAGAAAGTTGATGTTGTTCATGGACGCATTAAGAGAAAAAAATTGATTTATCTTGGCTAAATAGATGGATTCATGAGATTCTCTTTGGTGAAGAAAAATAATTGTTCTGAGAATGAGGTCTTAAGCTGGCAGCTTTAGTGCACAATCTTGGACCATCAACTCCAATTAAGTTCTTATGCCCCTTTGGTAATGGTGATTAAAATATTAATCTACCTTATAATGTTGATTGTAACATATAAACTTGAACAGAGGTTTTAAAAATCACTTCTGATAGGGGAGTTTTGAACTACTGTTATGTGGGATTCTGTTCTTCCTATCAAAAATTTCTTAATGAATTTTTTTTTTAACTTAAACACAACAGATCTTAGTGATTTTATAAACCTAATTTGATACGTAAAAGCTACTGGTTCATTACACCAATCTCTTTTTTATGGACAAGGTTCAAAGAAACCAACGTGGGCACAGCAATGGCTGAGTTCAGATAGATACCTGTTGCCCCAGGTCAGGTCCCCTTGGTGCAAATGCATATCGATTAGTTTTCTATTGCTGTGAAAAAAATCACTATACATGTAACAGCTTAAAATAACATCCATGTGTTACCCCACAGTTTATTTTAGGTTAGAAGTTCGGATGTGGAATGATTGAATTCTCTGTTCTGGGTCTTATAGAACTGAAATTGATGGCCAGCTCTATTTTCATTTGGAGACTGGGAGAAAATTTGTTTCCATGTTCATTAAGCTTGTTGGCTAAATTCCACTCCTTGTGGTTCTAAGACCACAGTCCCTGTTTCCTTGCTGGCTATCATGTGGGGGCTTCTCTTTGCTCCTAGAGACTGCCACGTGTCTCTGTTAATCTGCAAATCTAGCAATTGGGACTCTTACATATTGAACCACAAACTTCGAGAAGAGCCCATTCTCTTTCAAAGGCTCACCTGATTAGGTCAGGCTAACCTAGGATAATTTCTTTTTCTCAAAACCAACTGTCCCATCTAATGTAGCCCAATAATGAGAGTAAAATCCATCATATTCATATTATCAGGGATTACACAGGCTATGTACCACAGGGAGGGGGCATCTTGGAAGTCATCTCAGAATTCTGTCTACCAGAATATATTTTTTGACCGAAATGTAGGTGGCTAACTCTATAATGGTCTATGTTTCAGGTCAAGTATTTTCACTCCAGTTTTCAATCTGCTTTTTCTTATCACTGTCTTATCTCCCAACAGAGTGCGAAGCCAAGTAGGCCTTAAGAAGCATCACTATGAACAGAGTTAGTGGAGGTGATGGAATTCCAGTTGAGCTATTTCAAATCCTAAAAGATGATGCTGTTAAAGTGCTGCACTCAATATGCCAGCAAAGTTGGAAAACTCAGCAGTGGCCACATGCTGTAAAAGGTCACTTTTCATTCCAGTACCAAAGAAAGGCAATGTCAGAGAATGTTCAAACTACCACACAATTGCACTCATCTCACACACTAGCAAAGTAATGCTCAAAATTCTCCAAGTCAGGCTTCAACACAACATGAACCAAGAACTTCCAGATGTACAAGCTGGATTTAGAAAAGACAGAGGAACCAGAGATCAAAGTGCTAACATCCACTGGATCATAGAAAAGGCAAGAGCGTTTCAGAAAAAAACATCTATTTCTGCTTTATTGACTATGCCAAAGCCTTTGACTGTGTGGCTCACAACAAACTATGGAAAATTCTTAAAGAGTTTGGAATACCAGACCACCTTACCTGACTCCTGTGAAATCTGCATGCATGTCAAGAAGCAACAGTTAGAACTGGACATAGAACCACAGGCTGGTTCCAAATTGGGAAAGGAGTATGTCAAGGATGTATATGTCACCCTACTTATTTAACTTATATGCAGAGTACATCAAGGAAAATGCCAGGCTGGATGAAGCACAAACTGGAATAAAGATTGCTGGGAGAAATATCAATAACCTCAAATATGCAGATGACACCAACCTTATGGCAGAAAACAAAGAGGAGCTGAAGAGCCTCTGAATGAAAGTGAAAGAGGAGAGTGAAAAAGTTGGCTTAAAACTCAGCATTCAGAAAACTATGATCATAGTATCTGGTTCCATCACTTCATGACAAATAAATGGAGAAGCAATGGAAACAGTGACAGACTTTATTTTGGGGGGCTCCAAAATCACTGCAGATGGTGGCTGTAGCCATGAAATTAAAAGACGTTTGCTCCTTGGAAGAAGAGCTATATGACCAACCTAGACAGCATATTAAAAAGCAGAGATATTACTTTGCCAACAAAGTAGGTCTGTCTAGTCAAAGCTATGGTTTTTCTGGTAGTCATGTATGGATGTGAGAGATGGGCCGTAAAGAAAGCTGAGTGCCAAATAATTGATGCTTTTGAACTGTGGTGTTGGAGAAGACTCTTGAGAGTCCCTTGGACTGCAAGCAGATCCAACCAGTCCATCCTAAAGGAAATCAGTTCTGAATATTCATTCAAAGGACTGATGCTGAAACTCCAATACTTTAGCCACCTGATGCGAAAAAACTGATTTGTTGGAAAAGACCCTGGTTTAGGAAAGATTGAAGGTGGAAGGAGAAGGGGATGACTGAGGATGAGATAGTTGGATGGCATCACCGATTTGATGGACATGAGTTTGAGCAAGTTCTGTGAGTTGGTGACGGACAGGGAAGTCTGCTGTGCTGCAGTCCATGGGGTCACAAAGAGTCAGACATGACTGGGCAACTGAACTGAACTGATCTGATCTCCCCACAATTGTGAAAATTGACAAACTATGACACAATATTAGGTGGTGGTTTCCAAATTTAAGTATGTATGCATCTCCTGGGGAAAATATTAAAATTTCTGATTGCCGTCTGCCAATCCTAAGAAATTCTGGCACAATAGGTCTCAGAGAGAGCCCAAGAATACACAATTTAATAGTGATTCTGATATATCCAATCAGTAGAAAAAAATTCTAGAAACACTATGACTTCAGCATCTGTATAGTGATCCTGGCAGTCTGGCCACATGTACTTCTCATAGCCTGGCATATCTAGCATTGTTCAGACTTTAAAACTGGAATTTCTGAAAATATTTGAGGACTAAATCTGAGAAAATGACAAATTAATGTAAAGCTACTTCAGATGAGAAACACAAAATGAAATCTACATATATATATATGTGTGTATATATATATGTGATAGAGAAATCACTTTTCTTAAATAATTTTAATGACTGTGTCATTATTAAAAATTTTATCCAAAAAAACCAAAACAAAACAAAAACATGTTACCTTTTTTATCTGTGCTATAGTTTGTTAGGTTTGCACTAGGAAATTTAAGGCATTCTTTATTGAGATTAAGTATCATGAATATTTATTTAGCTTCCCAGGTGGCGCTAACGGTAAAGAACCTGCCTGCCAATGTAGGAGCCCTAGAAGACATGGGTTCAATCTCTGGGTTGAATTTGAGCAAACTCTGGGAGATAGTGAAGGACAGGAAAGCCTGGCGTGCTGCAGGCAATGGGGTCATAGTCAGACATGATCTATTGAACAACAAAATCAAGAATATTGACTGCATTTTCCTTTTATTCGCACATAACAATGATCATGGAACATGAAAAGCATGGAACATGGAAGCCTGAAAAAAGTGTTGCAGACTCCATGTGTGTGTGTTAGTTACTCAGTAATGTCCAACTCTTTGTGACCCCATTGACTCAAGCCCACTAGTCTCCTCTGTCCATGCAATTCTCCAGGCAAGAATACTGGAGTGGGTTGCCATTCCCTTCTGCAAGGGATCTTCCCAACACAAGAACTGAACCCAGGTCTCCTGATAGTAGGTGGATTCTTTACCATCTGAGCCACCAGGGAAGCCGCAGACTCCACACTCATGTTGAAATAGACTTTGTAATTTGGATCATCAGTTAAAGCCTGAATACAGAGCCAAAATCTTGATTTATGAATAGAAATGAGAAATTAAATATAAAAAATAACATCATAATAAGAGACACATTAAAAAAGGATGCTGTTTTTTAGGACAATTTTTTAGAGTTACTCTGAATATAGGATTGTTTTATCTTTTAAAATTTAACTCTAGTGATTTAAATTTTATTCCTATTTTATTTTCAAGGGCTTTCACTCCATAATTAAATTAAACCCTGTTTGTTCTGCAAAGTATTAAACATTTTAAACAAGAAATTTGTACATTGCAACTAAGACATTTGCAATCAGGAATGAAGTAAATTTGCCTCATGATTATGCCACTTTTTTGAAAGTGAGAGTTAGTTGCTCAGTTGATCCCAACTCTTTGGACCCTGACTATAGCCTGCCAGGTTCCTCTGTCCATGGAATTCTCCAGGCAAGAATGCTGGAGTGGGTTGCCATTTCCTTTAAAATAATTTTATTTATTTAGGCTATACTGTGTGTTTGCGTCTGCTCCTGGGCTTGCTTCTGTTGCGATGAGCCAGGGCTACTCTCTAGTTGTGGTGTGCGGGCTTCTCATTGCAGTGGCTTCTCTGGTTTCAGAACATGGGCTCTCAGGCACTCAGGTTTCAGTAGTTTTGGCACATGGGCTCAGTAGCTGCAATTCCTGGGCTCTAGAGCATAGGCTCAGTAGATGTGGCACTGGGCTTCGTTGCTCTGCGGCAAGTGGGGTCTTCCTGGATCGAAGATCGAACCCATGTCTCCTGTATTGGCAGGCAGCTTCTTTACCACTGCCGCCAGGGATGGCCTTATGCCACTTTTTAATAAGACAAGGTAGTAGATACAACTTCAGATACTCTTTTTAGGACCTGGTAAAATGCAAATAAATCTTTTTAATTGCCATCAGTAGCAATAATTGTGGTAATAAATGAATATGAATATCCAACTTCACTTTTACTTACCCATTCACAGAAACCAGTATAAGATTAATTTATCAAATTTTCATGCCTGCTAATTCTACTATTTGATAAAAACCTTGCCTTTTTAATAGCAGAGTTCCATTTGATATCTAAACCATGTGTAGTTACTGAAATCGATTAATTTCAAAATATGTGTGATGATAATACATGATGATTATCGAAGTGAATTCTAGAGCATGATTTGGCTAGTATGGTTATAGATAGAAACCGTATATAGACAGAAACCATACATAGATATGGTTATACATAGAAAATGAAGCATAAATCAGGGTGTTTTTTTTTAACCATTGCATTTCCATATGAATTTTTTCCCAGGAAATAATTTTCTTTTTCTTTCTTTCTTTCTTTTCTAATTCACATTTTTTCCAAGTCACCCCTCAATGAATTGAAAGGCAGATTTTTTCCATCAAGTTCCAATCTTTCTTCAGTATCTTCTTAGGCACACATCCTTTCTTTTCTATACAGTTTCTTCTTTTCCTTCTTGGTTTAAATTCTAGGGTCTTGAATTTTGCTAAATTGTTGGAAGGTAAAGGTGGTAATCTAAAAAATTTCCATAAACGTCATCACCTTTCTCATCACCCTTATCACCTGCAGAAATGGAATGTGACCTTCCTCCTCCTTTATGGAGTAAAACCTAAGCTCTCATACATAAACTCCCTCTGCTTTTTTCTCTGCAACTCAAAGTATTAATATATTCATATAGCGTCCCCTGCTTGCTTGACAGAAGAAATGCCTTATCATATTAATGCTACTACCTTTCAGTATGGTCCAGATTCCAAATGATCATGTTTCATCAATCTCTTGCTTTTGGTTCTTCAATTTGTCTACTACTTTTTTCTCTTTAGTTTTGTAGTGGAGAGAAAATAATTTTCCCTCTACTCTTCTAGATTCTTGGCTGAAACTCTCATATAATAAAAAACAGATTAACAGGAAGATAAGAACAACTTTAATCCCTGGTGAGGCCCCTTTTCTAATGTAAATTTCCCTTACAAAAGAGAAAGACTACTATTTTCAGAACTTCTTTTGTGTCTGCACTTTTTCAAAATAATCAGTTCAAAATAATCCATAAGCCAAAAGGATATATTTTGGGGTGGCACACTCTGCTACCCTTCAGCTTATAAGCATACTCAAGTCTCTGTTAATAAATTTTCCCTCAAATGACTAGCATCACCTCTGTAGATTACTCATCTACAACCAACTTTTTCTTTTTTTTTTAATGTGGACCATTCTTAAAGCCTTTATTGAAAATTTGTTACAATATTGCTTCTGTTTTATATTTGGCTTTTTTGGCCGTGAGACATGTGGGATCTTGGCTCCTCAAACAGGGATTGAACCTGCACTGTCTTCGCTGGAATGCAATGTCATAACCTCTGGATCACCGGGAAAGTCCCCCAAGTTTTCTTAAGAGAATAGTTTACATGACATTTCTCCATTTCTAATCTTTAACAAACAATCCTTTATATTCTGGCTTTCCTCTGAAAATGAACGGAAACAGTTATTTATCTTCTAGTTTCTTTCTATTCAGTCTCTGCCCATTTTGTTACTGATTACTTTTGGATTCTTTCATATAGGTTAATATCACTTTCATAATATTCCAGCATTTTTCCTTCACTGTGATTTTATATTCATCTCTATCACCATTCTAACTTAGTCTTCTTTGTTTCCTCTTAATGTATACATATAAATATCAGTGTTCTAGTTTTTGTCTCTGGCTGTTGCCTCTTCCTTTATTTTTCTCTCAGTGATTTCATTTATGATAACTAGAAAAATCACTTCCTAATCAGATTTTACTTAACTGCTCCCTTGAATTTTAAAACCAACTTTTCAAATGTTTTGGTGAATATGTCACAAGGATGTCCTTCCTGAATCAGAACTTTAGCTTGTCCAGAACTGCCAGTCTCCTCATAGCAGTCACATATTCAGAATGGTGCTCCTTCCTGTTCATATTTATGGCCCAGGTGCTTGGCACTGGGAAGGATTCAACATATGCTGAATGAGTTGCTCCCTCTCTATCAATGGTCTTTCTATTTATCTGTTTTTGGGTTTCAGTTCAGTTCAGTCACTCAGTCATGTCTAACTCTTTGTGACCCCATGGACTGCAGCATGCCAGTCATCCCTGTCCATCACCTACTCCTGGAGTTCACTCAAACTCATGTCCATTGAGTCCATGATGCCATTAAACCATCTCATCCTCAGTCATCCCCTCTTCCTCCCACCTTCAATCTTTCCTAAACCAGGGTCTTTACCAATGAATCCTTTTTTTCGCATCAGGTGGCCAAAGTATTGGAGTTTCAGCATCAGTCCTTCCAGTGAATATTCAGAACTGATTTCCTTTAGCATGGACTGGTTGGATCTGCTTGCAGTCCAAGGGACTCTCAAGAGTCTTCTCCAACACCACAGTTCAAAACCATCAATTTTTCGGCGCTCAGTTTTCTTCACAGTCCAACTCTCACATCCATACATGACCACTGGAAAAACCATAGCCTTGACCAGACAAACCTTTGTTGGCAAAGTAGTGTCTCTGCTTTTTAATATGCTGTCTAGGTTGGTCATAGCTCTTCTTCCAGGGAGCAAGCATCTTTTAATTTCACGGCTGCAGTCACTATCTGCAGTGATTTTGGAGTCCCCCCAAAAAAGCCTGTCACTGTTTCCATTGCTTCCCCATCTATTTGCCATGAAGTGATGGGACCAGATACCATGATCTTAGTTTTCTGAATGTTGAGTAGTAAGCATAGAATTTTCTTGGAATTCTTCCTTTTCTTGACCATCAATATTAAAGAGATCCTGTCATCTCAGTCTTTTCAATATCACTTACTTCATTGTCTTCTTTCCTATTGCTTTTGCCCTGAGTTGATTCACAAGAAGGTAAGAACATTAGATTATTTTGTTCACAGTTTTTAACCTGAACAGCTATAAGAGTGCTTGGTGCATAGTCATTTTTCAATAGATATTTGATGAGATGGATTGAATCAAGGGCTCTCTCTCTTTTTTTTTCAAGACTATTAAAATAGACTTCTATCTGGACTCTCTGTACCCAGCCATTTCCCTAATTCTCATTTATTTGAAATGAATGTCACTCTTTATCCAGCCTCGTAGTGATCAGTGACCAAATTCCCGATTATTCCCAAACATCTGTTCAAGCTGTAGGTGCAAAAAACACACTTTTCTTTTCCATTTGAAATTCTTTCTTCACTGAGAGTCCATCTGTATCTGTGTATGCTCCCTGAGCAACCTGTATGCAGGTCAGGAAGCAACAGTTAGAGCTGGACATGGAACAACAGACTGGTTCCAAATAGGAAAAGGAGTACATCAAGACTGTATATTGTCACCCTGCTTTTTTAACTTGTATGCAGAGTACATCATGAGAAATGCTGGGCTGGATGAGGCACAAACTGGAATCAAGTTTGCTGGGAGAAATATCAATAACCTCAGATATGCTGATGATACCACCCTTATGGCAGAAAGCGAGGAAGAACTAAAGAGCCTCTTGATGAAAGTGAAAAAGGACAGTGAAAAAGTTGGCTTAAAACTCAACATTCAGAGAACTACGATCATGGTATCCAGGTCCATCACTTCATGGCAAATAGATGGGGAAACAATGGAAACAGTGAGAAACTTTATTTTCTTCGACTCCAAAATCACTGCAGATGGTGACTGCAGCCATGAAATTAAAAGATGCTTGCGCCTTCAAAGAAAAACTATGACCAACCTAGACAGCATATTAAAAATAGAGACATTACTTTGCCAACAAATGTCTATAGAGTCAAAGCTATGGTTTTTCCAGTGGTCATGTATGGATGTGAGAGTTGGACTGTAAAGAAAGCTGAGCACCAAAGAGTTGATGCTTTTGAACTGTGGTGTTGAAGAAGACTCTTGAGAGTCCCTTCGACAGCAAGGGGATCAAACCAGTCAATCCTAAAGGAAATCAGTATTGAATATTCATTGGAAGGACTGATGCTAAGTTGAAACTCCAATATTTTGGCCACCTGATGCTAAGAACTGACTCATTGCAAAAGACCCTGATGCTGGGATATATTGTAGGCAGGAGGAGAAGGGGGTGACAGAAGATGAGATGCTTGGATGGCATCACCGACTCAATGGACATGAGTTTGAGCAAGCTCCGGGAATTGGTGATGGACAGGGAAGCCTGGCCTGCTGCAGTCCATAGGGTCACAAAGAGTTGGACATGATTGAGTAACTGAACGGAACTGAACTGACATGACTTTTACATCAAATACAATTTCTACTTTACTGTGTCAACCTTCCAGTAACTCTTGAATATATTTTAACTTGAAAGCATACAGTCTAGGCCTTTACTGAGGTAATTCTGATCTTGGTTTGTCCAATGTATTCTTAGAAGTTGTTACCTAATATCAAAAAATAGCTTTCATGGTCTATTTGAGTTTTCATAATCCTTTGGTTCCATGAAAACAAATTGGATATCCAGAGGTCTCCCTCTCTTTCTGATACTGAAAAGAATGGAATGAGATCAAGAAACTCATTTTTAATCAAGTTATAAGTTATTAATTTAATATATTCCAAGGATAACATTCCGGAAATGATACTGCCAGACATTTTAGAGGACTGAGGTCTTATGAATATCTATCCTGAGAAAAATAGATTATTTATTTTCTGCATCTGAATTGCTGGTCCATTTATGTTAAACTTTAATTATAATAGCAAGACTTCATTTCTCATTTTACTCTTTGCATTGTATTACTATAAAGCATTGTATTTTGATTGGCTTTATAACTATATGGTGCATGTTGATCTTGCTTTATGCTCTAGATGTGTTTTGAAAAAAAGTTATAAAGTGAACACTGTGATTTAGAGCCATGTTTCTTTGTAACCTCTTGTCAGATCAGCAGTGGCATTAGATTAAAAATAAAGTGCACAATAAATGTAATGCACTTGAATCATCCCCAAATCATTCCCCCATCACTCTTCTGGGGAAAAATTGTCTTCCAAGAAATCAGTCCCTGGTGCCAAAAAGGTTGGGGACCACTATTGTACATCTGTTCCATTTCATTCTCAGGATAATATTCTTTTGGCAATAAGCAGAATATGTTCCTTGAACTCTCCTCCATATTTTGATTATAACTTGCATGATTTTTGGTGTCCCACTCATTAGGAAATAATCCAGAGATAATTTCCCTTTAAAACTATGTGAAATTATAATGTTATTATCATTTAATAGTATTTAATAATTTAAGGTATCATCTTGCCATTACCAGGAGTCAGGCAGAAAGTTTAGAAATGTTATCAACAGATACCATTGCAGATCAACCTCATACAATATGAGGCCTTTCCCGTATCACCACAGATGCAATAGTTTTTATGTTTTAAATTTGACTTGATAGATTAAGTACTTACTAAGGTGAGTTAACAATTCAAGTTAAGAAAAAAATCAATAAAATTAAAATTAAGAAGTACAGTAAAAGAATAAAAGTTTTAGTACATTTGAAAATCATAATGAAAAGGATAATTTTCTGGAAAAATATACACTGCCAATTTGAATCAGGAGTATTATAAAAATGTAGTTAGAAAAATAGAGGGAAATTATAATATAAAATAATTATTTTAGCATAGATCTGGAGTAAAATGGCTTATTGGTCAGTTATTAAAAACTTCAAAAGACGTACAACGCTTATACCATATAATATGTTACATATGTTTTAAAAAAGGAGAAAACTATTCAAATTTATTTTTGAAATTGTGAAACCTTGATGCCAAAACTTGACAAATAGTAAAACAAGCTCTAGGTCAATATCATGGAGAAATATATATGTATAAATTATAAACAAAATATTAGCATATAAAATTCAACTCTACATTAAAAAGTATCATCTATCATGACCTAGTAGAATTTATTTTAGGAAATATGGATTATTTAAACTTAGAAAATCTACTAATATAATTTATCACTTCAAACTGTCAAGTGAGAAAAGTCTTATGGTCATCTCCATCGAATCCAAAAAAGTTATTTCTTGAGAATATCTCTAAGGAAACTCAGAGAGAAAAATGCTTACTTAAAATCATAAACAATATCTACTTTGACCAATAGCTCATGTCGTACTTAATGGTGAAACATTTAGAAGACTGCCTTTAAAAATCATGAACAAGATAAGGATAGCTTCTGGTTGTCATTTCTAAAGGAAATACAGCCGGGATCCCTAAATCTTCTAATCTTTTCCAATCATCAGTTGCTAATATAGTTGCTGCTGCCAAACCTTAGTATTTACACATAAAATATGATAGTCAAACTGATACTTTTTTTTATGTTATGGCTTTAACCATGCTATCATGGGAGATGCATGATTCTGAGGATCAGACTTAGCCTGTTATTTACATACTAGTGTGAAAAGAGTCAGTCAAACAGGAAGTCCTATGTGTCTCAATAAACCATCCCAATAGATAAAGAAGAGAAGAGAGATACACAGGTCAGAGAAAGAAAGAAAACTTGAAATGAGTGACCCTTCCTAATTAATTTCTTCTTATTTAATCTGTTAGTATAGTCTAGGTTTTGCTATTGTGACAAAGTAACTATGAGAATTTAGATATTCAAGTAACAAAAATTTGTTTCTCTTTCATGCTGCCTGTTCAGTGAGGACTGATACGGAGCTTTGTTCCACTTAGTTATCAGGGACCTAAGCTGATAGTGGCTTCACCATCTTGTACCTGTATCATCTGGCACACGTGGTCTCCTCCTGTGGCTTAGCCAGAGAAGATAAAGAATGGAGGTTGCTCATGGGGTTTTCATTGTGTGCATGCTAAGTCACTTCAATTGTGTCCAACTCTTTGCAACACTATGGACTGTAGCCCACCAGGCTCCTCTCTCCATGGGATTCTCCTGGCAAGAATACTGCAGTAGGTTGCCATGCCCTCCTCCAGCTCATCTTCCCAACCCAGAGATCAAACCTGTGTTTCTTATGTCTCCTGCATTGGCAGGTGGGTTCTTTGTCATGAGCATCACTTGGGAAGCCTAGGCTTTTTACTGCCTCAGTCAGAAAGTGATTAGTGTCATTTCAATCACACTTCATTGAATAGAAAATATGATCCTTTAGAGTAACCCTTTAAATTAACAAGTGGGATATTTGTTGAGCATCTACCACAAAGATTAAAACTAGTCCTCCTTGGTGGCCCTCAGACTTTAACCAGTATATGAATGGGATTACACTGACTGGATGTAAAAAAGTTTAAAAAGTGGAGTGATTATCAGTTCAGTTATTCCTTACTACAAGTGTGACATCCCAGGTGTTACTAATAAATTGACTTGAAATGTAAATACCAAATATATTCTGTAGTTGTTAGCTTGATCAGTACTCTCTGCTCATAAATAAGCCATAGCAGATGCCAACAGTATCAGAATGCTGCTAGATTCAGAAACAGGAATATAGTTATGTGATTTTAACTATATTAATAGTAATGATATCACAACAACAAAAGGTCTACTAGTTGTATTATTCTTCTATAGTTGCATAACAAATTGACATAAACTTATGGCTCAAAACAACACAGATCTTTTATCTTACTATTTCCATGAGTCAGGAATCTGATTATGGTTTAACTGGGTCATCTGATCAAGATCTCATCATGAAGAAATCAAGATAACAGCCAGGGATATAGTCTCACCTGAGGTTTGAGGTCCTCGTTTAGTCTCACTGATTCTTGGTAGAATTTATTTCCCTGCAGTTCTGATAGGTCCCGATTTTCTGTCTGGTTTTCAGCTGGGGACCGACCCCAGACTAGATCTTGCCCTCAGGTTCTTGCGCATGGCCACCTCCCCTTGTAAAATGGCAGTTCGCTTAGCCTTTGAAGCCAGCAGGAGAATCCTCCTAATTTTAAAGGATTCACCTGATTGTGGCTGGCCTGCTGAGGATAATCTCTCCTTGGCTAATTTACACTCGACTGGATTGGGAACTAGTTTTTTTGGCTGTGCTGGGTCATCGTTGCTGCATGTATGCTCTCTCTAGTTGCAGTGAACAGGCTTCTCGCTGCAGTGGCTTTTCTTATTGTGACTCACAGGCTCTAGACCCTGCAGCTTTCACTAGTTGTGGTGCAGGGGCTTAGTTGCCCACAGCTGGTAGAACCTTCTGAGACCAGGATTCAAACCTGTGTCTCCTGCGTTGGCAGCCAGATTTTTTACCACGAGATTACTATGGAAGTCCATGATTAGGAACCTTACAATACAAGTGATGACTCCATCATATTCAGTGTTTTTTGGCACATTCAAGGGGAGGTGGTTACCTGAGAGGTGGGAATCTTTGAGGCCATCTTTTAATTCAGTCTACTGCGCTCATGTTATTTGAGCGTACACTTTGAGTCAGGCATTATGATAGGCATTTTATGTGCCTTATCTCCTTTCACAAAACCCTATGAAGTAGGTATCAATTGTCTTATTTTAAAGATAAGAAAATGGAATGTCCCAGAATAACCTGCTCTAAATATCACAAGCAGCAATTACTGAGACAGACTTTGAACCTAGGTTTCATAGATGCATAGTCAGTCAGCTTCCCCTCTATCCTACATTGTGTTTCCTTTTATTGCCACCTACTTAATAAAACAACTGCTGGGATGCCTAGCACACCCTGGACATCATTTGTGTTGATGTTGTGTACTTTGTCTTTTCACTATGCATGATCATATCCTCTTCTGATGGATAAAATCTTTAAGGTTTTAGACTCAAGTGCTGCTGACCCTAGAACGGTTCTGGTTTCTTGGGAAGACTTTGGCTATCTCTGACTTCATTCATTCATTTTTTAAATATTAAAAAAAATTCCTCTCTGTTTAAAAATTGAGGTATATTTGATGTACAATAGTACATAAATTTAAGGTGTGCAGCATGCCTGCATATGTGCTCAGTCGTGTCCGACTCTTTGCAACGCCGTGGACTGTAACCTACCAAGCTCCTCTGTCCATTTCCTTAGCAAGAATACTGGAGTGGGTTGCCATTTCTTTCTTCAGGGGAGCTTCCCAACCCAGAAATCAAACCCCTGTCTCCTGTGTCTCCACATTGACAGACGGATTTCTTACCACTGAGCCACCAGGGAAAGTTGTAGCATAGTGATTCACAATTTTTAAAGATTATACTCTGCTTATAGTTATTATAAGGTGCTGGCTCTGTTTCCTGCACTGTACAATATATGTTCATTTATGGCATATGGTAGAATAGGCTTGGGAGAACACAAGATGGCATGCGAGAGTGTGGGTGTGTTTAGAGAAGGGAGTAGTAAGGGTCACACGTGCTTCTCTTTAAGCCTTGTGCATAAGACATGGATGCTCACACCTGGTTCAGATCTCTTGATCAGAGGAAACCTGATGGAGATACCAAAGAACTGGTTGGAAGTAACAAGAATGAAGTAGCTTGGGGTATAACACACGCACTACAAATGTGGGGTTAGTTAATGATGAGTGGTTCAAAGTATTTTGGGTTCTGGTATCTTCCTTTTACATTACAAATACTCACTATTAATAACATTGTTCTCAAATTTCTTTTCCTTGTGTAGAGATAAGTGGAATCCTCAACAATGCACTTCTAGTATCTCTATTATAGAGGTTTCAAAGCTAAATACTTATCACAGGAGTAGCCATGTAACCCAGTGACAGATAGTTCCCAGGGCAGGGGCTTTCTTTCATAATGAAAAGCAAAATCTCACTACGAAAAAGCCCTTCACCCCTTCACTTTTCAGTCCATTCCCTGCTGGGAATGCAGGAGGAATGCCCCAAGGGGGAGCAGCCATCTAGAAACGGTGATGCAAAAAAGACAATAAACCAAGCAGAAAGGAAAGCAGCTGCTGGGCAGACTTGTCTTTTTCCCAACTTCTTTAGGTAAACTTAGTTGACATTTAACAGATACAGAAAAGGATAGAAGTCATAAGAATACAGCACACATCTTTATAACCACTACATGAACCAAGATATAATTAGCACCAGAGAAAACCCTCTCATGCCCTCTACCTGTTGTTATCCTCTTCTTCAAAGGTTATTGCTGCTCTGATATGTATCATCAGTAAACATTTTTTCCTGTCTTGAAACATCGTATCAATGGAATCTCATGATATATATATATGTATATATGTTCACTCATTCGAGCGGGGGCTGCTCTCTAGTTGTGGTGCACGGGCTCTTCATTGCAATGTCTTTTCTTGTTGCAGAGTACAGGCTCTAGGTGCTCGGGCTCAGTAGCTGTGGCACATGGGGAGTTTTAGTTACCCTGCAGACACAACTTAGGGACTAAACTAGGACAACAATGTGAGATCTTAGTTCCCAGACCAGAGATTGAACCCGTTGTCCCCTACATTAGCGGGCAGATTCTTAACCACTGGGCCACCATGAAGTCCCCCATATATATTCCTTTTTAAATTTGGTAACAATGTGGTTGGTACTTTTCTAAACACACTGGGAATACAGCACTCAGGAACTCATGGTACTTGTATTTTAGTGGAAATAAACACAAAATAAAATAGGTAAAATATATGTTAGATGATGCTAATTGCCGTGGAAGAGAATTGCAGGAGGATAGAGTATTTTGCAGGGGGCCCAGGCAGATCACAATTTTAAATCAAGTAGTCAAAAAATGCAATGATAGGAAAACATTTCGGCAAAGGCCTGGGTGGGGAAGGGCGGGCGGACCAAGATTTGGAGTCTGGATATTTGCCAGACTACTCTTAGAAAAAACATTTTCATGACACATAATAGTACCAGCTTTTCTGTACTTTTAAGGGCACATGCAGCAATGCTTCCTCTTCGTCTTCCTGAGAGCTTTTCCACCAGTCTGTTCAGGCTTTCATTTTTCAAGATCAAGTGATGGAATTCCATTAATTAGCACAAAGTGAGGAGGAAGCAATCCTGAAAAGGTCAAAATCTACAACGTGAAAAGGAAGACAGCAGAATTGGATTATTGACAAATGGAACATGGTACATGTGACATTGAGCCCTTCGCCTTCCCTCGCTGCTTACAGGGGCCACATTCTATGGATTGGTGAGTGTTTCTTTCCAACCATAAGAGGAGACTGTACATACTGATGATGCTTTGCTTTCGCTGGTCCCCAAGATGTCTCTACGCCAGCAGCCCCTGGTTCATCTCCAGTTCATTTCAGTTCTTATGTTACACTGATGTCAGAGGGTCCTTCTTTTATTTTAAATTTTAATTAACTAATTAATTTTTGGCCGCACTGGATCTTTATATCTGCACACTGGATTTCTCTAGTTGTGGTGAGCCAGGACTACTTTTCATCGTGGTGTGTGGGCTTCTCATTGTGGTAGCCTCTCTTGTTGTGGAGTACAGTCTTTAGGTGTGCAGACTTTAGTAGTTGCATCACGTGGGCTCAGCAGTTGCAGTTTGAGGGCCCTAAAGCACATGGGCTTCAGTAGTTGTACATGGCTTAATCGCTCTGCAGCATGTGGTGTCTTTCCGGACTAGTATAGAACCCATGTCTCTTCATTGGCAGGCAGACTCCCATCCACTGTTCCACCAGGGAAGTCCCAGAGGGTCCTTTCTAATATTTAAACGTGATCCAATCCTTCTTTCTTAGAACTCCTTTGGGTAGAAAACTCTCATTAATATTTACAAGATCCATCAAGGCTAGTCTGTGCCTAAAGTTTCACGGTTCCTGTCACACTTCTGCCACCTGCTACTGTATTCTAACCAGACACTGCCCCCTTTTGCCTTTCTGGATGCTATTTTATTTTCTTAGGGGTCCTCTCTTCTTTCTCTTTCTCAATAATGTAGTTCTGCCATGGCATGCTGGCAACCTTGCACACATCCACATAGATCATGCAGGCAAAATTTTTAGCCACAGCTAATCTGAGTCTCGGCAGAATGCCTTTTGCTCTTTCCAGGACCTGAAAGGATGAGGAGCTGTGATGAGGTCATCTCTCACTTGCCTCTCTATTTCCCTGAGAGGCTGTTGGGAGATAGTTTTTCATCACCCCTGATGAAGTATGAGGCTTTCTGTCCTATCTCCTTCAGAGTACAGCCACATAAAACCACTTAGCAACAGTCTAGAATTGAGTCTTAGGCAATGGGGTATCCCACAGCTCATATAGCAGTCAATCAGCACCTTTTTGTTTTCCTATCACTCTTTTTGGTGTGTAGGACAAAGAGGGAACTGACATTTTTAGCTATTCTTTCTTTCACTGTCAATATAAGTAATAACTTTCCTGTATCTAAGTGTAGCTCATTATATCTTTACTGCATCAGTCAGAACTTAGCCTTGAACCTTGCCTTGGTTCTGCCTGGTGGTTTGTGCTTAACAAATAACTCCCAATTCCTTCCACTCCCAACTCAGCCCTCTCCTCAATCTGAAGCCTTTCTTGTCTCACTTGTCTTGCTCAGTTATTCAGTCGTGTCTGACTCTTTGAGACCCTATAGACTGTAGCCCATCAGGCTCCTCTGTCCATGGGATTTCCCAGGAAGAATATTGGAGAGTGTTACTATTTTCTTCTCCAGGGAAATCTTCCTGACCCATGCATCAAACCCACGTCTCCTCCATTGGCTGTCAGGTTTTTTTTTACCACTGAGCCACTTGGAAAGCCCACAGACTGCCTTAAATACCCTTTTCCCTGCTATTTTTTTTTTAATATCTATAAATATCTCTATTCTAGCAATTAAGATTAATCTATCTACACCTGCACTGTAAATATGGTAGATATTAGTCAGATGTGGCTATTAAGGACTTGAAATGTAGCTAATGAATTACAAATATGTAGTGTGAACAAAAGTATAATTTTTTCTTAATTCTTCAAAAATATTGATTTACCATTGAAATAATACTTTGGAACTATAAAATTGAGTATATAATTAAAATTAACTGTACTTATTTTATTTCTTTTTAAAAATAGACTTTATAGTGTAATAGTTTTAAGTTTACAAAAAAATTCCCCAGAAATTACAGTTCCTCATCACTCCTGGTCTCCGTTTCCCCGATTACCAATACCTTGCATTAGCGTGGTACAGTTGTCACTCTGATGAACAAATATTGATGTATTATTATTAATAACTAAAGTCTATGGTTTACATTAGGGTGTCCTCTTCCCTGGTGGCTCAAATGGTAAAGAATTTGCCTGCAATATGGGAGACCCAGGATTGACCCCTGGGGTCAGGAAGATATCCTGGAGAAGGGAATGGCAACCCACTCTAGTGTTCTTGCCTGGGGGATTCCATGGACAGAGGAACATGGCAGGCTATAGCATGGAATTGCAAAAAAGCAGGTCACAAATCAGCGACTGAACAGCAACAAATCTTCAGCTCTAGGCTTGGTTGTTTTGGGGTTTTTTTTATTCCATTTCTTGAGGCCAGTTCTTGGAATCGTAGCAGCTTATATCGTGGCTTCAGCCTGGTCATCATGTAATTAACTTCACATGATGGGGGTTTCAGTATCTATAAGATAGCTCACAGGATATAGCTCAGAATATTATCTATAGCCTTTGAGAAGGAACTAAAGGTCCTTGACTATGCTTAATGACTAAACTACTGTTACTTGGTCTCCTTTGCTTCTGCCTGTTATCATTTCTCTGATTAAACTTATTCTTTGGCTAAAGTTTTTCCACAGACAAAGGCTGGCTGAGGTCATGGATGGGGAGCAAGGACCATAGGGTTCATAGGGTCCCTCTCCATCTCAGTAGTTGTTTATCCAATTGCACACAGCACCCTGGTTTGGGAATATATTGAAGGTACATTCTTATCTAGGCTTCGCAGTGCCTAGTTCAGTTTCTTGGTGGCTTATGGGTGCAAATAAATGTTTTCCAAATCAGTAAATGAATTGATGGGTTGAAATATTAGTGGTGTCAGGTGTGTTCTAACACCGCCAGCCAGTAAGGATATGCACCAGGAATAACTGCATGCTTAAGTGTTGAGTTCAGAAAGCCAGCACAAAGTGCGGGGTTTTGAAAGGAGAGTGACATCCGTGTCTTAAGCCCAGGAGGCACAACAAGTAATCCGTGTTTGAAGACATGAATAACACTTCATTACAAAAGTCAATTTCCTACCATATCCCTGGAGCAGCTAACACCGGAATTGTCGGTTTTCAACCTATTTGCAACTGTTTTATTTTATTTTCCTCTTTGAGGGCAATATGGATTTTGGTAATTTTAGTGCTCTAGAGAAGCAACACATTTGTGCATAATCCTCTGTTCAAATAAAGCAGATAGCTGACCTTTTAATTCTCTGAATGTTATATTGTTATTTTGTTGTTTCTCTCAGTGAGATAAAAGACTGGGAAATTTTTAGAAAAAGTTTGGGAGCAGATAGTGAGCCAGAGGAAAAGATAAAAGGAAGAAATCTGTAAAATTCATACATATATTCATCATTCACTGTATATCACTTAGCCTACAGCAATCAAAGCAGGTGTAAACTTGTAAAACCAATATGTGAAATTGTTTTTCAATTTGCTTCAGATTTCAAAGATAATTTGCTTTATTGTTAATTTTCATTTTTGCATTTATCATCTAATATTTTTATACTAATACAATAATTTATATGAAAGGGTTTATCTGTTATCAGAAAAGGCTTTTGTCTATACTTACATATTCTTCACCTTTTTAATTTTTACATGTCTAGATTTGGCAAGCCTTTATGCCTATTAATCACAAATAGACATTCCCAGCTATATTTAAATTTGTTTAAATTTGGAATTTATATTTGTTTGAAAGTGAAATGAAATTATTAGTCACTCAGTCGTGTCTGACTCTTTGCGACCCCATTAACTGTAGCCTGCCAGGCTCTTTTTGTCCATGGAATTCTCTAGGCACGCATACTGGAGTGGGTTGCCATTCCCATCTCCAGGGGATTTTCCTAACCCAGGGATTGAACCTGCATCTCCTGCATTGCAGGCAGATTCTTTACTATCTGAGCCACCAGGCTTTTACATCAAATTTGTTTGACTCTGATGCAATTGATACATGCTATTTTGATGACAAATCATGTTGATAATACTCTCTTGATCCTGACCAGAATAAGAGCATACCTAATAATGTAACAGAAGTTCATGGGGAAGAACAATGGTTTCATAGTGTACTAAAACAAGAGCACCAGCGTCCTTGGTAACTTGGTTGGGAAAGCTTGCGAAAGGAAATGTGAGGTCATACTATGAAAGAATACAGTTTTTTTCACATGTATTGTGATGTTCAACTCCTTATTATTATTCTCATGGATCAGAGGGCCAGAAAAGTTAAACAATGACCCTAACATTTCTCATATCAAGGAGGTGGCAGAGATACCAGTTAAACTCGTGCTATCCAAGGGTATATTTAACAGACAAACTGTTAGGAACATACCTGTTCAGAGTATGTTTTATGAAACATCTCTTTCAACCTTAAGAAGAAAAGCAAATGTAGCCTATTTCCTAGAGCAAACCAAACAATCCCTAAAACAATAAACAGGTACATCCATGCATAAACAAATTTCATTGCCAGCACTAAAGTAATTGATACATCAGTTTCCTCCAAATCTTGTAGGGCTTGTAAATGTAATATTATAATGCTTCAATTGATGCTGTATGGAGTCTACTTGCAGTAGCATTCTGTAATGGAAGATCAACAATTTCTTTTCGAAATCCTTGTTAATCGCTTTCAAAGTACCAGCTACTCACCACAATGTCACTTCTGAAAGGTAGTTGTTTAATATTTATAGCATTCTCGTGTATGTTAGCCTCTGTGCAGAATACAAACAGCCTAAATCTTTGTTCCCTGGAGTAGTAGTTACCAGCCTTACACCACCAAGAGCTCTTCTTGTAATTCATCTTTCCACTGATGGTTCAGACAAATATTTTGTCTTCCAAGTAAATTGTTTATAATAGTTTACCATGGTCATACATTGGGAAAATACAATTTTTATCTCAGGACTTTTCAAATATTTAATTTAGGGTTCCTGTGGTTACTTCATGGATGTCTGGGTTCCAAGGATTCTAGACTCTCTTGTGCCAAAGTTTGCTTCCATGACAGCCCACATAGTCATGTGCATGGACCAGGCAGCATCTCCATAAAGTAACTGAAATGGTAACAATTTACTCTGTCTGGACACACCCCTACCCTAAAATTCCTGCATTTTCACTGTTTCCTTGGGTACACTGATTCCAGCCTCCAGAAGGGTCTTCTTTTTTATTTTAGAAGTAGCTCTGAATGAAAGAACACTGTACAGCATTGGGAGCTGGAAAATTTAAGAAGTCCTGGGCATAGAACTGGGAAAAATTGAGAAAAGTTAATTAAATGGGAGGGGGCAGGATAAAATGAGGAGTTGTGGGATGCTTGGAAAGGACCTGAGAATGGTGACTGAGTTTGATGCTTGGGAGATGGTAAGGTGGTAAATTAATAACTAAGTGATTATTTAGATCACTGAGTTTAATCCATCTCTGTGCTAAAGAAGCATATCTTCTGTTTCATTTTAGCAACCTCCAACTGCAACTGCAAATGAAGCATTCTTTAGAAAACATTGATTTTTTTTCTCTTCTCCTTTCATCTTTCTGTATTTGGTGTGATATTGGTGGGTTAAGACTTCCTTGGGTCTGTCTGTGCTCAAGTTTGAGTTCTTATAAATTCTATTGAACTGAATTTATGGATAGTGATTAGAAAATTTTAAAACCTAGAATTAAATGCATTATATGCATAGTCAAGTAGGATTTATTTTAGATTGGGATATGATAAGAGTACTACTCTTGGACTCAAACAATCTGTCTCCAGCTTTGTAGTCATGGATAAGTCACTCATAATACCTGAACTTTAGTTTAAGCTTTGTAGCCTGGGCTGGGGAGCACCTGAGGAGACTTCTAGAAATAGTATCACCTCATCTTTGGGAGTGAGCACCCAGTGTCCTTGGTACTTAGCTGGGAGAACTTATTGAAGACAGTCTAGAAGAGCAGATTAAGAAATGTGATGTCATATTATGAAATAATATAAAGAGATTCCAAGGCTCGCTCTCTCTCTCTCTCAAAGTCGCTCAGTCCTGTCCAACTCTTGGCAACTTCATGGACTTAGTCCACCTGGCTCCTCTGTCCATGGAGTTCTTCTGGCAAGACTACTGGAGTGGTTAGCCATTCCCTTCTCCAGAGGATCTTCCTGACCCAGGGATCGAAGCTGAGTCTCCTGCATTGCAGGCAGATTCTTTACTGTCTGTGCCACCAAGGAAGCCCGATTCTAAGACTATTGGTACTCAAACCAAGAAAAGTTCAATTGGAAATATTAAACAAGAGTGGGCTCCTATAGGTTTAACTAGATGCCAGAAATGTTGCTGTAGATATATCTTTACTGAAGGAAGAAAATCATGTACATGAATGTGCATGCTTACATACATACATACATAATCTTTCTCTATATATAATATTCTTTTTTTCTTTTGGCTTCATCTTGCAGCTTGCACGATCTCAGTTCTCTGACTAGGGATGGAGCCTGGGTCATGCATAGCAGTGAAAGCCTGGAATCCTCACCATTAAGCAACCAGGGAACTCTTTGTATATAGTATTCTTAAACAGTGGAAATTGCTCTTGAAAATTCTGGTTTGGTTCCTGTTCCAGATCAGTCAGAACCATGGTGAGCAAACCAGATGCATAAATCACATCCTCTTGAGTAGTTGTTTTTATTGAAACATTTAAGAAAAATTGTATAATACAATATACATTTAAAAAGGTATAAAACATAAATATATAGATTGATGAATTTTGTATACACCAATACCTGTGTGGTGATCTCTCAGTTTAAGTAAGAGAATGTTGTCAGCACCCCGAAGCCCTCAACACCCTCCCCAAAGACAGCTCTTTGTCTCCCCTTAGAAGCATCCACTGATCCAGCTTCTAGGGTAATATCTTCTTTGTTTGATAAGTGTCACACCAAAGATTACAGTCCTAAACAATAGAATTTAGTTTAGCTTGTTTATGAAGACAATATATTTTTGGCTAGAAATGATTTAGCATTTGCAGAAGCCCAGGTCACCACCATTCAGTACTGATTAAGCACGGCCAACATGCTCCACTGATGACATGAGAGGCAAAGTGTGTTCCCCCAAACAACTTAGCTATGTCTTTGTTAACAAGAAGTTAGTTGATTTTCAAACAATGTTTTCTATTCCTTAAGCTCCTTTCCTCTTGGTTCCTTCTTTTTAATTTCCCTGATCCTTTAAAAATGTCCCTGGACCCTGAGGAGTCGGGTGGAGAGGGAGGTGGGAGGGGGGATCGGGATGGGGAATACGTGTAACTATATGGCTGATTCATGTCAATGTATGACAAAACCCACTGAAATGTTGTGAAGTGATTGGCCTCCAACTAATAAAATAATATTTAAAAAAAAAATAAAAATAAAAATAAAAATAAAAATGTCCCTGGTCCAACTAATGAAAATAAATGGAAAAAATAAATAAATAAAAATTAAAAAAATAAAAATAAAAAAGTAAAAATGTCCCTGGATGTAAAGTTTGAACATAGTTTCATAATAATGCTTTTTTTAAAAAAAAAATCATGAATTATTTCTATTTTCATGGCTGTAGACTGTTCCAACCTTGACTTTGATTAAGCTAATCAATTTCCATTTCTTTACATAGCAGTGTGATTTGCAGAAGCTGGGAGGTATCGATCAGTTCATACTTGCTGATATCTGTAAAGACTGTTGAGCTGTTTGAAAGAAAGTTGTGGCTTGGACAACTCTCTGTACCATTCTGCCATCTCCTGTGTAGACTAGTCTATTGATCTCATAAAACTTATAGATGTACTTCAAATTGTTTTACTTGTACAAACCAATCTAAGAAGAGTTTAGCCCTTTAAAAAGCAGCTGCCGGGCATAGAGAGGCTAAGAGTTCAATGCCTCAGAGTATTTGGGGCTAGTAGAAAAAAAATGAAGTTATTTTTCTTCAGATCAGAAAAGACTAAAGGGACAAAGACTCCAACACATTAATAAATGAGACATGACCTTTTCCATTGATCCCAGATATTAAAGTTGCTTTTCCAAAGTAAGAGTTTTATTTTTCAAGAGAGACAGGGTCATGTGGGAGAGAAAAAGATCAGAAAATAAAAGGTGATGTCACATCAGAGTAGTTATAATTAATAAGTGCTGTTGGAAACAAGATGAGAAATGTCAAGAAACTAAAAAACATAATTTTAAATGACTACTATAATCTAGAATATTGTTTTCAAAAGAAAAAAATTCTTTCAAATACAAATCTGTGTGTGTTTAATCAGATATAGCTCAGTTGAAATTAAACAACCAGAGGTACACTAGGTGATTTCAGGGCATGTGGGATTAATCTTTCTTAGTTCACCATGTGAAAAGAAAGATAAGTCACCCTACGGCCAATGTCTCTTTCTTATTTTGGGAGCAATATGTAGCAACGTGTTAAAGGACTTTATAGTATGGGAAATTTAAAACGTATACAGAAATAAAACAATAATGATGCTATCTTTCTATCACCCAGCTTCAATAATGATCAATCAGGATTAATGATTCTCAACCTGGACGCTGCATCATTTCATTAGTAAATATTATTTTAGCACTCATCTACAAACACATGGATATGTATTGTCATTTTCATAGTTATAATCAGTGTTTTCTGTCTGTAAAATCCTTTCTGTCAAATGATTACTCTACTATTTCTTCTCTCACATATTAGTTCTCCAACATTAACGTGGGTGAGTATCACCAGGAAAGCATATGGGATGGAGATCGAGAGTGTGCATTCTAAACACACATACTGGAAATTCTGATACTGTTGATCTGTGGAGGGGCTTCCCTGGTGGCTCAGAGGTTAAAGTGAACACTTTGAAAAACAGGACTATGGGTATTCATATTAGAGTTTCCAGGTAATTCTGTGAGTTTAAAACTAAAGTGTTTCATGTGAAGTCTAATTTTAAAGTTTTTTCTCTATGTTCGTCGTTAAGTATTTAGAACTCATCAAAGTACCACTATTTGCCATTTCCTCTTATGATAATTTTACATTTGTTCTCTGTTTAAGTGATTTTCAGGTTTCATGTAAGTGAGGTCTATGTGTTATATTCTTAAATAAATTGAAGTTTTATCACTTTCTTTATGAAGTATTTGGTTTTAATTATTATTATTGCCACTCTGCACAGCATGTTGGACCATAGTTCTCTCGACCAAGGATCTAACCTGTGTCCCTGCAGTGGAAGCATGAGGTTTAACTGCTGGACCATCAGGAAAGTCCCATGGAGGTATATGTTTTAGAAAGCAGTTGTTTCTGATCCTGTCTACAATATTTGCTATGGGAATTATTAAATATTTACTTTATAAATTAGATTGCTGAAGTTCTCATCAGGAAGGAAGAGATAGATTTGGTTTACTCTTCGAGAAAATAAACTGTATAGTCCATGGGGTCACAAAGAGTTGGACACAACTGAGCGACTTTCACTTTCACTTTCAATGTAAAAAGGCATTCTGGAAAGAGACACGTACACCCCAATGTTCATCGCAGCACTGTTTATAATAGCCAGGACATGGAAGCAACCTAGATGCCCATCAGCAGACGAATGGATAAGGAAGCTGTGGTACATATACACCATGGAATATTACTCAGCCATTAAAACAAATTCATTTGAATCAGTTCTAATGAGATGGATGAAACTGGAGCCCATTATACAGAGTGAAGTAAGCCAGAAAGATAAAGAACATTACAGCATACTAACACATATATATGGAATTTAGAAAGATGGTAACGATAACCCTATATGTAAAACAGAAAAAGAGACACAGAAGTACAGAACAGACTTTTGAACTCTGTGGGACAAGGTGAGGGTGGTATGTTTCAAAAGAACAGCTTGTATATTATCTATGGTGAAACAGATCACCAGCCCAGGTGGGATGCATGAAACAAGTGCTCGGGCCTGGTGGGCTGGGAGGACCCAGGGGAGTTGGGTGGAGAGGGAGGTGGGAGGGGGGATTGGGATGGGGAATACGTGTAACTCTATGGCTGATTCATGTCAATGTATGACAAAACCCACTGAAATGTTGTGAAGTAACTAGCCTCCAACTAATAAAAAAAATTAAAAAAAAAAAAACCCAAAAAATTAAAAAAAAAAAAAAAAAGGCATTCTTCCTATCACGTAAAGTAAAATTAGAAAACCATTCCTCTGGTAGAGAAATGCTTGGGATGATCTTTGTCTTTCTGACTCTGCCCATAAAGAGAGAGGCAGACAAATAAAAGATGAGTGGGCAGACTTAAAAGCCAAGCTAAAAAACTCGGGCCAAAATTCTCAAGAGTAGAAGGATTATTGTGAGGAAAAGCTAATGATTGCTCTTTTATAAGTTGTAAGAAAGCAGGGATTCTTACTAGAGAAACAAACAAATGCTTTTCCTGATCAAGAAAGGCAGATAGACATTGACAAACACTCTCAGCAGGCATCCTTATAAAGAATTTGGATCTCTACTGGCCCCAAAGGAAAGTCTGACCAGAATAGATGTGGTCACCAAAAATTACAAAAGGGAAATGAAAATTATCCTGCTTTTAGGATGAAGAGAAGTCTGGAATTTGCAAGAAGGCCTAAAGAACATCTCATATCAGGGCCTGGGGCTGCTCAATGTCATTCTTGTACAGTTACAAGTACATTTGAGGTCCTCCGTGGTCCCCAGTTGTACAAATCAGCTGGACATTATTAGTAGATGAAAAAAAGCAGAAGTGGCACTTAAGGTTGAAGTGAAGCAATGGAAATAGAACTCATAATTTCTCTGGAAAAGAGTATTATAGGTAGAAGAAAGCAGGGAATTATATTCAAATTCTGTGGTGTCAAGTAGATGTACCAGGTGGGTGCTAATAGGCAGTATAGGAATAAAATTTCTCTAATGATTAATGGATATGCTCCACTAGGTCACCTTTTGTTTCTGAGTTAGGGATTTGTTAATGTAGCTTGTGAGTTCCTTAAACAGTATCATCAAAAACCAGAGGAGGACTTCTCTGGTGATCCAGTGATTAATAATTGCCAGCCAATGCAGGGGATATGGGTTTGATCCCTGGTCTGGAAAGATTCCACATGCTGAGGGCAAATAAGCCCATGTGCCACAACTGCTGAGCTTTACATGAGATTTACAGCCCATGCAACTAGTAGTTATTGAAGCCTGCATGCCATAAAGCCCATGCTCTGCGACAAGAGAAGCCACTGTAATGAGAAACCCATCCACCACAACTAGAGAGTAGCCTGTTTGCCACAACTATAGAGAAAACCCATGCACAGCAATGAAGACCCTGCACAGCCAAAAAATTTAAAACTCCAGAAGACATTTGGCATAAAAATACCCTTATTTTAGAATACATGTGCTTAAGTATTTAGTTGTAAAGTGTCATAATATGTGTGATGTACAGTCAAATATTTCAGTCAAAAGAGATTAGGAGCATAAAGCAGATGTGGCAAAATGTTATCAACTGGTAGATCTCAGTGAAAACTGTCATTTGTTCAGTGTTTCTGTGGCTTTGAAAATTTTGAAAATAAAAGTTGGAGAGTAAAAGAAACAGTACAAGTATGTCTATAAACATAAAGGAAAATACCATATAAAATAGTCAAAAGACTTGAAATTTATTTTCTCTGGAGAGAAAAAAAAACGGGTAATATTGACTGCTGTTTTTCATTATATGATTTTTGGTACTGTTTGTGCCTTTACAACCTATGAAGGCAGTTCTTCCAGAAAAACTAAACACTGGCTTAAAAGAAAAATCCAAATAGGCAAACTGGGAGATCAGATTGCCAGGTGCTTCACAGAATCAGAAAACTGATTGATAAATATGCTAGAACAGTTTTATCTATGTACATGAGGACAAATGTGTATCATCTAAATGAACAGAATCACTCAAGAAAAGAGAATGATAGCCACATCATGGAGCAAGTCAAAGGTGAAATACAGGGAGCCCAAGTGTCAGGAGAGGGGACAACCATCCCTATGGTCAATCAATTCAATTTTTCTTCTTTCTTTAATTAAAAAAAATATTTATTTTTGGCTGTGCTGGTCTTTATTGTTGTGAGTGGGCTTTCTCTAGTTTTGGTGAGTAGGGGCTACTCCTAGTGTTGTGGAGCATGGGCTCTAGGCATGCAGACTCAGTAGTTGTGGCCCTTGGGCTTATCCCACAGCATCTAGGATCTTCCAGGTCAGGGATCAGACCGTGTTCCATGTGTTGGCAGGTGGGTTCTTAACCAGTGGACCACCAGGGAAGTCCCAATGTATCTCCAGAGATAATACAGGATTATTTATTCATGAAGGATTACCTGAGCAAGGACATTTCCTAAAACAATGAAATCATTATATGCATTTACTGACACCTTAAAGGTCATCCTCTATAACTCGGCTTCATGGACAGGTCATAGGTACCCTAGAATATTAACTTACTAACTACTAGCTCTTGTTTGAGAGGTCAGAGATTGTTTGTGGGTGAACAAATGTAAGGAGATACTTCACATTTTGTGACTGTGACAGGGAAACTATATGTCAGGGTCTCTGTCTTGCTGATCGAACCTGGCTGACTTGGACTTCAGACCTTGCTGAGGTTCTAGGAACCTGGTTTGGATAGTCATGGAAAAGGACCTCTAAATGTAGGGAGAAAGACAGAGGGTGATGCCATTGGATGTATAGAGGATTTGGAAAAGATTCTTGGAAGAAAGGGACACTAAGGGAGGAGAGTGTCTTCAATAGGATACCCACATTTGAGTGGTTATGTAAGGAGTGTGCATTTTCTGCATCCCGTTAACCAGGTTTTGGTCTCAATTTCAAGTAGGTGTACTTGGGAAACCCTCAGAATACTTACTTTGCAAACAGTTTTCTAGCTCATTTAGTGAGATCTGAATCTGAGTTTCCCTCCGAATGAACAAGAAGACTCCCTGCTGCTCCTGGTATCCAAGGCAAGATGTAGACCTTGGTGAAACAAAGTTGCCTTTGGAATATCTAAGCTGGTTTTCTCAGGTCACTTCTCTCTTGCATCTAGTTGGTTTGCCTTTGGCAGGTTATAAGGCCCACATGCAGACTCTGACCTACCTTTTATCATGCCAACGCTCATTGGATTCAGGTTCACAAAGGTAATTATTGAAGTGAAAAATAGAGGCAAAAATAATTAAACTAATGCATCTCTCATTTTCCCCCCCCAGAACATTGTTTTAGATGTTTAAAGGAATTAACACTGCCTATCAATACAATGGCTTTCCAGGTGGCGCCAGAGGTAAAGGATCTACCTGCCAATGCAGGAGACAGACACATGGGTTTGATCCCTGGGTTGGGAAGATCCCCTGGAGAAGGAGACGGCAACCCACTCCAGTATTCTTGCCTGGAAAATTCCATGGACAGAGGATCGTGGTGGGCTACATACAGTCCATGAGGTTGCAAAGAGTTGGACATCAGTGAGCATGCACACATGAATACAAGAAAAGTTTATTTATCAACTTAATTAGTGATTGAACATGAAAATGCACTAGGTTCTATCAAGAGTAATTAATATAGGCTTAACTAATGTCTATTTATTTTGGGGATCATTCAGATAGTGTTCCAGTATACTCTTTTATCAGTCACTTATGAACTACTTTAATTGGGCTCATTATATTTCCATTCAACTCTTCTAATATAATTTACTATTATTTTTCTTTAATTGTGTATATGCATTGGTAAAGAACCAAATGCCCCCATAATATTCTTAAAAATCTTAAATACAGGTTCCCTGATTTTCTACTTATATGTTCACCATTCACACTGAAATGTGAGAGAAAAAAGAAAAAAATGAACTTAAATGCCATGAACTTAAATTTGTTCTAAGCTTTTGGAGAGAAGACATAAATTGCTAAGGTGGAACTTTAAAGACAAACTGAAAAACACTCTATTTCATTGTAGCATGCTTCATTTCATGGGTTTTTAAACTTAACCACAGCAATATGTACTCACGGTGGCAGAGACGTTCCACAATTGTTTGCGCAATTCCACTCAGGCAAACTGGGTCAGGCAAGGAGGCATGATTGAAATGACAAATCATCTGCGTTCTCTTTCAATTCTTCCTCCTCTCTAGCTAGTCATCCCTAACCTATTATTTAAGGCCACTGCAAACCCTGCTTCTTTTGTACAAATTTTCTTCTTTGGGAACCCCCTGCTTTTTCCTAACCTGTTTGTTTTTACTGTTGGTACCTGTAGTTAGCACATTACGTGGTAGAAAATTTTATTCCATAGCTTTTCCCCACTGTACCATGTAACAGATTATTTTCTTTCAGATAAGACATCAATTAAATTGAAAAGAAAAACAAGGGGAGCAGGCATGTTTTCAAGAACTCAAATAATACTAAATAGTTATAGGTTAAGGTGGTTAAGTCTTTCTATTTTTTCCTCTCTAGGACCATTTCTTTCTCAGATCTAACTACCTCAACTCAACTTTTTCACATGTATGCCTTCAAGCTTCTGTGCCTTTTCAGTTGTTTTTTCTCAGCCTGGAATATATTCTCACATTATTTGCCCGTCTTTCAAGACTCTTGAAATCGGCACACTCTAGAGTCTTCCTTGGTGCACTTGGTCAGTGCTTTCTTCTCTGTACTCCCTGGATATGCTTCTCAGACCACTATTTAATGCTCATTTCATTCTGTCCTGTTTTGCAATAAACTCTTCTGCTCTTATGAACTTCACTATAGTATGATAATCCTTCCTTGAGGGAAGGTGCCTATTTTATTCATCTTTGTACTGCTTGCAAAATCAAAACTCCACTCTTACTATATACTGAAGTCAATGAACTGAATATTTAAGACAGACTACATCCACTATCTGTTTTATGAGGTTTTTTTCAAAGCCAGAATATCAGCATCTTTGGGGCAGAGGCTGAGACTTTTTGCTTTTGTAACACAATAAAAATTAAGTTAGTTAAAATATTACAATCTCATCTTCCTGTATATTTCGCTTTAAAAAAAAAAAACTCTTTAATTTACAAAAACTCGTTTGGATATCGCAACACCCTATATCAGCAGGCTATAATAGTCTAAGAAAAAAAAAAGTGCATGGTCTTTTCCGTGGACTTTTCCATGGTTTTTTCCATGGCCTTAGAGTTAGCCAGACCTGAGTTTGAATTCCTTCTCCACTATCTACAGGCTATGAGATCTTGGAAAAATTCTTTAACTTCTCTAAAAGCTGCCTTTTTCTCATGTTAAGGCTAACAACTAATTTTACAGAATTGCTCAGAAGAAAGTGTGATATATGGATGTAAAGACATATGATACATATTTGACACTGAATATAAGTGAAGATTTCCCTTCCCATCATGCTCCCTAGGAAATAGAGCCTTAGATGGGCTAAAGGATTGTCCAAAACCATGCAGCTGGCAAAGGATTAAAAATAGTAACAAAACTAGGAGTGGAATCAAGGCCTCCTGAATCTAGGTGTATGCACATAACTGTTCCTTTGTGCTTAAAATCTGGGCTGAGACTGCACATTCCTGCAGGAAGCCAGAAACTACTCACCTGCTATCATCCTGCTACCAAGCAAACTCCGTAACCTAAGTTACCACTGCAGAACTTCTGCTTCCTGGTATAATGAGGAAACAGGTTCACAGAGGTTAAGTGCCTTGACCAAGGCCATATGGCTCATTGGGGGCCATGTCCACCTTGCACTCCTCATTCTTGTCTCATGTGACTGAGACATTGTGGTTGAATCTGGATGCACCTTGGATGGAGGAGGCAGGCACAGCTGCAGGACAGCAGCATGAAGTCTGGCTCCAGGGCATCACACAGAAAAAAAGAAACTTGGTATCTCTTTGGCAAGCTAGACTCAGACCACTCTGATAAGAAGGAGAAGGAGGATTAAGATAGCCAGGAGAGAGGAGACTCAGAAGACAGTGAGGACATGGATGCGATGAATGGTTACAGTGAATAGCCTGATGATGGAGAATCATTGAGATGGACACGGAAAGCAACAGAAAGAATTAGGACCAGTGGATGACCATGGTAGACACAGCAGAGTAGCCCCAGGAAGGTTCTACACCAGTCAATCTGCTCTATACCTGCTGCAGAACCAGCTGACAGTTGTATGGGAAAAACAAGAACAAAACACAGGGTACTTCTCTGGAAGTCCACTGGTTAAGGCTCTGGGCTTTCAACACAGGAAGCACGGGTTCAATCCCTGATTGGGGAACTAACATCCCGCGTGTTGTGCAGCTTGATCAAAACAAACAAAAACAATAACCAAATAAAAGTTTAAAAAAATATACAATAAAAAAAACCCCAAAACACAGAAAGAAAAACTTCTGCTCACCTGGTCTATAAGTGAGGAAATGTCACACTCAAGCCATCTCCAGTAAGGAAATGCAAATAATAAAATTGTGAGTAATTTATTAAATTTCAGAGATGTATCTGTTGCTGATGAGTGAGTATCTAGCTAACATAAATTGGTTAAAATCATACATTCAGTAATTGAAATTATTACCCATGAAGTGGAACCAGGGAGAAAAAGATACTGATCTGTAATGCATGCCACTTCATCCCAACATTCTTTCTGTCAACTGCATTCCCTCTTCCTCCCTTGCTAAGATTTGTACAAATGAAGTTGGAAAAAAAAGAAATGTAGCATGTGTATAGTTAAGCAAGAAGTATGTTTAGTTTAAAAAAATTAACCCTCATATGCATTCAACAACTATCCTCTAGTACAAGGGCCTGGAAACCATTTGGATGATTGGCTACTTATGATTTCATGGAAACTGTCAGAAGAAGTAAAGAAATAGGAAACCTAAGGGCTTGGAACTCCTGTGATGTCACAGAAATGTTTGCTGGAAGGATTTCAGGAGATAAAATTCAAAGCAATTTCTGAAATTTCTGTGCTTTAGATCAGAGCTTCTCAAATGTCTAAGATGGATGTGAACTGCCTAGGGATCTTGAGCAAAATGAAGATCCTGATTCTGTAGATTCCCAGGAAGTCACTAGTTTTCCCTTCTCTAACAAGTTCCCATGTGTGCTGATGTTGCTGGCCCTCAGACCTCACTTTGAGCAACATGGCTTTAGACCATGTTGACCATTTATAGGTTACTGAAACACTGAGATCCTCTAAATAGTTGCTAATATTTGCATTTTGAAAATAGTGGTTTATCTGGATTAATGATGATGTAAAACCAAGTCATGAGTCAAAACTGAACTCCAGGTTGAGCTTGAGTCATAGTGACATCAGCTTTAGAATTTGTTTTAATCCATATGAAGATACGCCTACATTGTTTCTTGTGTCTGTAAGTGCTGAATTATTCATATGAATGCTTCAGAGCAGCCCTTTATAAATCAGCTGGTGAGAACTGAACTGGGAATTGTAATGGTGAGAAATTTTGAGCTCCTAACCTGATTTACCTGGGCAGTTTCTCAGTTATCTTTCTCCTGTTCTGACCCAATCATTCCTGGTGATTTAGCAGCACCTAAATATAGCCCCAGAGACCCTTTCATTGCAGTGTGTGATCTTTAAGCCTTGTTATTTTAAAGACTTGTTAGAGTTAAAATTGAAATCTTTAAGAGCCGTATCAGAGGTCTTCTAGAGAAGGTTTGCAGTTGGTTCATCCAAATGCTTTTACTTGGTTAATAAAGTTGGCCTAATATGACTCTTCTGGCAACAGTTATTTGTGATCAAAGCATCTGATTTGACTTATTTTACAGCAATATTTTGTTATACCCTTTAATGATAATACAATGTTCTCCCCACTCCTTCTCAGGATAACTTGGTTTGTGTAAGGATTAAAATATTTTATATGGATGATAATCATTTATTTATGCTGATTTTCTATTGATTAATGGATCCTGAATGTTAGAGACTAGGAATTTGACCAAGAACCCTAATACATTGATTAGAGGAGTAAGAAGTTGAGCACATTGGAAGTTAGATATAAAGCTCTAAAAGTAAGTTGAAATAATCATCAGTATGATGCAAGTGGTATTATGATGATAAAACAAAAAGTTGGCCTTTGGTTATGCTTTCTCTTATCTGCCTCATAAGGCTGCTGTGAGGAAAAATAGGAAAGTGTCTTTGAAAGTGATCTGTAAAGTCTAAATGGCATCTCTGCCTTTTCTACCAATCTGTTTTACATAAGATCATCACATGAATCTTCTTAAACCATCAGTTTGATGACTTAATTTCCCAGTCCAAGTGCCTTCAACCCATTCCAATGTCCTCCTGATGAATTGGTTTTGACTTCCCTTGGCATTTAAGAAGCATCATGCTGCCTTTCTAGTCTTCCAGTTATTTTGCTATCCTAACATTATATTCCATGATCCCATAGGATCATATCAGATATCCTCTGAGTTTCTGGACCAAATTCTCCATTGTCTCCTGGACATCTCCCTCTGGTTGTCCTATAGTGACCCTAATTCCAAATGTGTCCCAAAATAAGATCATAACCCTTCCTTATATATTTTCCATTATCCATTTAGTTGCCTAAACCATAAAATAGGGAGTTTGGGTTTTTGTTTTTTCCTGCACCTATCTCACAAGCCCACTGTCAATGAGTAATGGGAAATTTTGCTTTACCTGCCCTTCTCTCACAGGCAAACCCTCTTAGTTGCCCACATCCACTAACTTTACCAGACCTTTTTTCAGAGATAATATCCTGTAGTTCTTTTAGTTAACAAACATTGATGAATATCCTGCCATGTGTTTATTGTTGCATAAGTTTTACATTGTTGCTATAATATATTTCTGAAAATTTGGTGTATTGAAACATTGTTTTACTTTTGGAAGTTAGAAGTCCAATATGAATCTCACTGGGCCAAAATCAAGGTGTGGGCAGAACTATGTTTCTCCTGAAGTCTCTCCATTTCAAAATGCATAACATAGTAACATCTACAAAGTAACTTTTGCCATATTAGGTAACATATGAACGGGATGTGGAGGTCTTTGGTGGAGACAGAGGTGGTTAGGTGAACATTATTCTGCCCATCCTAAGCAGTGTGAACACAAGAGTAGATATGATGATATAATCCCTGTCCTCAAGGAGTCAAAGCAGTGAAATGAGTGGGCAGCTATTTTATACATATATATATTCTATAATTATTGCTGTGTAATTATAATAAAAAATGCTAGTATTTCTTTGGGAATAAGGGAAGGCTTTGGAATGAAGTGATATCTAAGACATGTGATTAAAACTCTCTTTGAGGTTTTTGTTACATTTTAGGAGGGAGAATAATGGCACCAAAATAAGTTTGGTACAGCAATTAAGGTATTAATGATATCAATATGATTCTCTCACTTTTACAGTGGTCACCAGACTGGCTTAATATAGACATTAATTCTGCAAAGATACAAATATGGGTACTGTGTGTATGTACTATATTTATACACATAATCTTTATGTATATACAACATACCATTTAGCAGATAACATCAGCTATAGAACCAACACATAAGTGAAAGGCACTTTTCTACGGGCAAAGTGGAATAGCAAATCAGGCAAAATTCTTCTGTCTGGGAACACACTTCAGAAGGGATATAGGACATGGTCATACATATTTACAAAACTATGAGGCAGAAAGAGCTGACTGTCATAAGAAAGACACAGATACAGCATTGTATATATAGGGCTGGAAGGTGAATACTTCCAACTTAAAGAAACCAGGAAAGCGACTTGCCTGGTGATCCAGTGATTAAGAATCTGCCTTGCAATGCAGGGGCCCTGGGTTCAATCCCTGGTCAGGGAACTAGATCCCACACACTGCAACCAAGGATCTTGTGTGCTGCAACTAAGACACGACATAGCCAAATAGATAGAATAAAATAAATGATAAAAAGGAGAAACCAGGGAAGACTTTACAAATCATGCCTGATTTGAGTCGGAGTATTGAGATATGGGCAGTTGAACTTTTTCACTTTGGTGCTGAGAAAAAAACATTTAAAAGGCCTTGTGTGGTACTTCCCTAGTGGCCCAATGGTCAATAATCCACCTTGTACTGCAGGGGATGCAAGTTTGATGCAGGGGATGCAAGGGCGGGGGAACTAAGATCCCACATGCTGGGGAGCAGCTAAGCCCTTGCACTGAAGAGTGTAATTAATTAATTTAAAATAAATTAATTTTTAAAAGTTACTTTATAAAAAGGCCATGTGCTCCACATTGCTCTCAGACAGAAGAGAGCAAAGTGCCTGTGGGGATCTTTGAGTCTTTGAAATATTGGTTAAAGAGATGAGAATTCTAATTACAAGTTCACCTGCACTGAACAAAATTATTTACACACTTCTATTGCTCCCACCAAATCTTCAGAAGGATCTTTCTGCTGCAGTTTGGTAAGGGAAATATAGAGAAACAAATCACATACTTTGTTAAAAAGGGACAGATTAAGAAATTTACAAGGGGAAAAGTACAATTACTGAACATTTTCTAGAGGGAAAACAGAAATATTTATAGCTTTGGGAAACTATTTTACAATAATTCATTTGGTATATATTAAGCACTGACTGCAAAACACTGAGAGATGATTTGGGAAATACAAATATTTTAAGACATAGTCCTTATTTTTAATTCATCTATTTAGGGAGGAAAAAACAAGAGATTGAGTACATGATAAAACTGTATATTTCATGTTACATGGCTAGGATATAAATTGGATCAATTCTAGTGGGTCTGATTTGGGAATGCTCATGAGAGAGAGAACAACCAAGTCTGACCTAGAAGAATAAGCAGGATTACAATAGACTAAGGCATGGTCGTTGGACAAAGGCTAAACTTGTAGGGATAAAATTTAGGCAAAAAGAATCACAGGTGAAAAATCATGGAGGTAGAGTAGTCAAGACATTTTCAGGGACTTATATGTCATTTTCTTTTACCAAATCTGAACTGAGCAGTAATTTCAGGGAGTAAACTGCAAAGAAGATGGTCCCTGACTTCAATGAGTTTAAAGTCTTGAGGAGGCTACAGAGAAAGACAGTTAAGTAAAGTGTGATTTGTATTGTGGCAGAGATAAAGCAGAAAGCCCAGTTTTTGCCTAGTTAGAAGTCACCAAGAGCAAAGGGCAGTGCCCAGTGCCATTTGAGCTGAGTTCTAAGGGATGACCTCGAGTTGGCCAACCAATGAACAGGGAGATGGAGTTGTCTGCTTAAAGACCCAGAGCACAAACAGCACAATGCATCTGAAGAACTTGAGAACATTTCTCTGTGATTGACGTCCAGGCCTTTGGGAGAAGAAGATGAAGAAACTTATTGATGTAAGCAGCAGTTGGATCATACGGGATTTTGGAGACTATGGACAAGGTTGTTTTAGCATCCAGATTAGAGTGATTGAGAGTGAAAACTATAGAATGGTATTGGGAGGCTGCTCTGTTGGCTCATGGTTAAGAATTCACCTGCCAATGCAGGAGGCATGGGTTCAATCCCTGATCTGGGAAGATCCCACATGTCGCAGAGCAACCAAGCCCATGAGCCACAACTATTGAGCCTGTGCTCCAGAGCATGGGAACCACAACCGCTGAGCCCACATGCCACATCTACTGAAGCCTGCATGACCTAGAGCCTGTGTTCAGCAGCAAGAGAAGCCACTGCAATGAGAAGCGACTAGAGAGTAGCCCCCACTTGCTGCCAACTAAAGAAAAGCCTGCAAAGCAATGAAGACTTAGCACAGTCTAGTTTTGTGTAGACAAAACTAGGTTGAAGACAGTCTTGGCAATGGAGTGACCTTAGCTAGGTAAATGCAACTGATGGGTCTTTTTGTCAAACATACAGAAGAGTAGTTTAATGATTGACCAAGATATTTAAGGCTGAGTCCTCCCAAGAGAAAACTAATCTCGAGTCTTAATTCACTTCACCATTTTACTGTTTTTGCTGGTCTACATAGCCAAGAAAGTCTTCCCTGGTGGCTTATGGTAAAGAATCTACCTGCCAATGCAGGAGACTGAGGTTCTATCACTAGGTCAAGAAGATCCCTGGAGAAGGAAATGGCAACGCATTCAAGTATTCTTACCTGGGAAATCCTATAGACAGAGGAGCCTGGTGGGCTGCAGTCCATGGGGTCATAAACGGTCAGACAAGACAGTGACTTAACAAGAACAATAACACAGCAAAGAAAGGATTAAGTATTTTCTGATAGATGAGCATAATTATCTCCATGTCAAATGTATATAAAGCTATAGTTTTATATTTCGTAGTTTTTGGTACAAAGAACTTTCTGATTTAGGACATGGAAAGAAAATGTAGTTTAACATAGAATTTGAACTGTGGGGAATTCAAGGAGGAAATAGAGGAGCTTGAATCCTTATTTATGAATATCATCTTGATGACTGTGTCCTCCCTCTTTAGATTTTTTTTTTTTTTCTGTAGATGATGATTCATCAGCTTCAGCTCTAATTATTCAGGACTTCAATCTTTCCCCAGGGTTTACAGCCCTTGAAATAGATATGTGTTCTTATGTTCAAAGAAACTGTTGGTTGCCAGAGGAAAAAATTACTTAAACATCTCTCTCCCTCCTTAACACATCTTTTCACATCTGCTGGGCATCCCAGTTTTTTTTTTCCCTTTCTCTTCCTCGCCTAACTCTCCAAAATGTTTTATTCTAAACTGTGCATATATCCCTAAGCTCTTTCATTTTGTCTCCCAGAACAGGGTGTAGGCTCAGTGTAGAATGGCAACCTGATGTAGACATAAGATATACGAATGTTAAGTGTACTTAGATCATCAGCTAGAGTTCCTTGTTTATACAGTCTTACTCACCCAGTACCCGATTATTCTTTCATCACTTATAAAAACATGCACAGCTCCACTGCATGAACTCACTCATGTTGCTAAAAGCCTCGTGAAAATCTGAACAAAAGTAGTTTCCATTAGATATTCTCCAACTCTAATGTGGAACCTTTCTTTTATCACTTCCTTTTAGTTTTTTCTTCCTTTTTGGAAAATAACTAATTGCTGTTCTTAGGCTCTTTAGGACTTAGGGTTAAAAAAGATACTAATAAATTATACAGTATTAGTGTGGGTTCCAAGAATCAACCTCAAGCAAAGACGGCCAGGGAATTAGAGATGACATAGACATCTTGGGCAATGGACAAAGACATAAAGCAAACAATTAAATAAGATCTTTATCAGCAGCAGGGGAAAAAGTGATCAGAGAACTGTCTATTGCTGTATAATGTGGGAAGAAACTCAAGACCATCACCGAGGGTATTTTTTTATTGGAGTATAGTTGCTGTACAATGTTGTGTTAGTTGCTGCTATACAATGAAGTGAATCAGCTATATGTATGTGTTTGTGTATATATATGTATGCATGCGTATATCCCCTTCCTATTGCACCTTGCTCCCACCCGTATCCAGCCAACCCCTCTGGGTCACCACAGAGCACCAAGCTCAGCTCCCTGAACTATACAGCCGGTTCCCACTAGCTAGCTATCTTACACATGATAGTATATTAGAGTATCTTAAAGGTGTCAAGACAAACACCTTTGTCTTTAAGATATCCCACTTGGTAGAAATTCCTTGCAATTCTGTGGTAGCATCTAACAGGCACTGGTTTAGGTTTGTAAATCCAGGAGCAGGTGAAAGTGTACTTTTGTTGTTGGTCTTTTCTGACTCCAATCTAGCTCAAACTACTTACCCATCACAGATTTTTTTCGTACTATTGATTTTCTTCTGATTATAGGACTCTGCAAACTTGTTGTTTTTAAGCTAGTTTAATCGTAAGTGGTAGTTAAAAAATATGGCCTGTAGATGTGAAGTATATATAAAATATATACACTTAATAACACAAAGCCCCATGATGCCTTTGTGTGAACTGGGATCATAAGCCAGAGGACCTCCCTTTCACTGACTAGATGGTTTTAAACTCCTTGGGAATTTCCCATCTGGATGTAAGATGTCACATGCTAAGGCAACAAGCAGGTTTTAGTCATAAGCACACCAGATGGACAGAGGCAGTAACAATTCACATGAGGTTTAGCTAGCATCATGCTCTTCTACAGTCTTGTAGATTTCAGAAACTAAAACTAAAAAGCTCTCAGTTTTACAACACCATCCATTTTACTCAGGCCTGAAATCTTGACTTAGCTGGGAAAAAAAATAAAGTTAAATTCCTGCTTACCTGTTATGCCAATATAACTTTTAGATGGATCAAAAAAATTGAACCTTAAATAACCAGGCTGTAAATACAGAAGAAAATATGAGCAAATTAACAAAAAATCTTGGAATGGGAAATGTCTTTCTTTAAGCAAGACACAAAATCCAGAAAACACAAAGAAAACACTAATACACTTAAATAACAAAACACAATCATTTCTTTCCAGCACAAAAAAATTCATGTGAAAAGAAAATTGAGCTAAATTATTTACAACACACATGACAAAAAGTACTGATTTTATTTATCTGTAGAGAGCTCTTATAATTCCACAAGAAGAGATTAATAAATAGAAAAATATACAAAGTAAAGGAAGACATTTAATATAAAAAGAAATACAATGGTTTATATGCATAAGAAAAGATGTTTTACCTCAATTAAAAAAGACCAAATTAATACAATAATGACTTTTCACTCATATTAAAATGGAAAAGATAAAAAAGTGTTAATTGCATCTTTGGCCATAGTGGAGGGAGATGGGTACTCTAATACACTGTTGGTGGGAGTGTATGTTTGTATAACATCTTTGAAAATCAATCAGGAAATAGTCAAATAAGAAAAAATATCTTTTGATACAACCTTATTCTTACAACCTACTTGTAAGAATTATCCCGTAAGTGTGTATTTCCATTCATGTGAAAAAATAAATGTTCAAGGATTCATTTTGTATAACACCTTTTGCTTTTTTCTGTAATAACAATGATCATTCTGTTTGTTGCTTAGTTTTCTGTGTCCTTCACAAATTCAGAAAAAAAAATTTAAATCCATACAAATGACATTTTTTTTTCAAATGCTGAAACATATCAAATACTCCATTTTATATTCAAGACCTCTTTATCATGGTCCCCAGGGACACATCTGAACTGAACTGGTTGTTCTTTGGTCTTCTGAGCAGTTGTTCTGTCTGTTCTCTCCTTCTGTCTCCTGGACCCATGACTTCTTGAACTGATACACCTGGATCAATATTTTGTTTATATATAAAATTCTAAGTAGATCATTAATTTGTTCAGTGTCTTCCACTTTCCAGAGCTGATGCTGAGATACCCTTTTCTTTGTCTCTAGAAGCTTTAGAAACTTTTCTTCTATGCCCTGACATTTCATGACTATATCCCTTGATGGAGTGCCCTGTCCATCCACTACACTAGGCAATTGTAGGCTCTTTCATTTAATAAAGTCATATCCTTTAAGGTTGAGACATTTTCATGTATTACCTTTTTTATTGCAATTCTTTTTATTTCATTGTAAATTATGATACAGGTGCAGAAAAACCTCACAAAATAAGTGTTTGCTTAATAATACGTCACTATAAGAAAAATACTCTGGAAAAAATCACCCAGATTGAGAAATAGAACTTTGCAGACCTCCTCAAAAGTCCTTCACATGCCCCATTCCAATCACAATTTCTTTCCTCTCCTTTAAATTAACACCATCTTGGGTGTTTGTGATCCATCTTGCTTTTCTTGATAATTTTTTCACCCAAAGGTACTTTCTTAAACATTTTTTTAGTTTTTGTAAGTTTTCTTTTAACCTACATATTATCTCACCATAATTTTTCCTGCAATTTTTCATTGAAGAAGGCAGAAGTTTTAATTGACAAAATTTCCTATAGTACAAATTTTGTTGTTTTTATTTTTACGGTTTATTTTAACTGCTCTTTTGACTTTTATACTTCTCAGTAGTTGGACCTAGAGATCTAATCAGATCCAGGTTCACTTTTGGGTGCAAAACTTCTTCAGAGTTGGTAGATTTCCATCCAGAGGCACATCATGACTGGTTGTTTCTGTTTTTATAATGACACTAATGCACAATAGTTAGATCTATTAATTTATCAGATGTGAGAAAATGTGAAATTCTAATACAATCATCCTTCTTTTATTGGCTGAAATAATTTTACAAAGAATAAATTCTTCACATCTACAATTTGGCTACCTAGTTATATAATTCATAGAGGAGTGATAGGACGAATTCTTTAATGCTTCTTTTTATTTATCAGTTTTCAAAACAATGAACTGAACTCCACTTATCATCCATAAGGACAGAAGAGCTTTTATTTTAAATCTATAATGATTTATGAATTTTGATCAACTGAAATTATCCTTATCAATATTCACATTGTCCCATCTTTAGATAGTGAGATCTTCAAGTTGACTCCTGAGTCCTTCAGATATACTTATAGAAGCCTTTGGCAAGATGTTCCAGATTCATCTCATACAGTTTGTTCCCCAGGTCTCTCTTTCTCCTTTCTCTCTCTGCTTTTAAAGTAGTGAATATTATTTGAAGACCACAATTCAACTCTGGAGCTGCTCATTGCTACTGACTTGGTCATTGCTTGCATAACTTTTTTTTTTTTTAATGTTTATTCTGACACTTCCATTTTAAAATCCAAACCGCAACACTTTTACTTAACCTAGTCTATCCTGCATCAGAATATCCTTCCTTCTATATTGCTGGTTCTCGAAACAGTGGAGATGATTGAATTAGCATATCACAATATTGTTTGCTGTAACCCTTACCACACAGGTAAAAATTTGTGTAGCAATAGCACTGTTACCAAACCCAATATGATTGCTGAAAGTAATGAAAATTTTGCATATGATTTTCCTTTCTCCTCACCTTTTTTATAGTTGTATTATGTCTACATTGTCAAAGCATGTAGCTACTGTCTAATGTACTCTCTACTTTATAGCCCTCATTTAGTCATAGTTATATGAGTGAATATACATTTAGTGTTCAACATCAGTCCTTACATCAGTGTCTTCTTTCTGTTTGTCTGGGATCATTTTTTGGTAAATTTCTCAGGAAATGTTCATGGAAACAATATTCTGAGTTCTGGAATGTTGTTAATATTTTGTCTATGGCCTTCATAGCTGTATCTTAAGTAAAGTTAGTTTATGACTGAATATAAAAATCACTGGCTCACATTCTGTTTCCTTGAGCATCTTACATATGATAATTTTCTTCTGGCACAAAGCATTGCTTTGGAAAAGTCTGATGATAACCTCATTATGAAAGTGTCCATCATAAAAAATTTGACCTTATTACATGGATATAAATACCCAAAGAATTATTTCTTTTATTTCCAATAATCTCACTAGAATAGAATATGTCTTAAAATAATTTTTATCAGTTTTCTCCAATATTCTGTGCATTCTTTCAAAATGTAATTTCAAATTTTTTCTACTACATTGAGAGCATTTTCTGAAATTGTACTTTTATTGCATTAATTTTGTTCTCTATTTTGGTTTCCTTTTATGAAGATCCATATGCACATATGTTGAGTCTTGATTGTCTACCTCCTTATTTGTCATTTCTACTTGAATCCTTTCCCTTTTTCCTTCTTTTCATCTTTATTTATGGACTTTTTTCTCCTTTTCAACCCTCTATTTCCCTTTAAGAATTTTTAAAAGTTTCTTAAAGCAGTCTTTGTTCTTGTGTTTAAACTTCATTGTTTCTTTTATTTATAATTATTTCTTGAGTTCTATTAAAGCACTTTTTAACTTTACTAATGCTGATTTATGTTAATTTCATAGGTTTTATTATTTCCTTAATATATTGATCTAATTTTTATCTTCCAAAAGCTTTACAGAAATCCTAATCTCTTCTATTCTTGTTCTGATAGATTTATGTATTTTTCATCTCTTGTATTTTTGTGAGGATTAGGGAGAGGGAAGAAATAGACACATTTTCAACCCACCATATTTCATCAGCCCCTTTTTTCTTGTGAGTTGTTATTTTCCTATTAATTTACAGGAGCTTTATATTCAATGTGTTAATTAATCTTTCATTGCTTATATGTGCTCTAAATATTTACTTTCAGTATGTGTTCTAAATTGTTAAAAAAATCTTATTTGATGTATTGAGATTTTAATTCCAATTTCTTATCCTTTCTTTTATGATTGATACTATTTTTATTTCTTGTTTAATAAATTCTTCCCTATTTCAAGGCATGACAATATTTTCTTATATGTTCTTCTGAAACATTTGAAGTTTGCTTTTCATTTATATCTTTAATTTATGTGGGATAACTTTTTGAGTGTAGTGTAGCATAGAGATAATTTTCTGTCATGCAGATAACCATTTTTAACTGACGAGTTTTCCTTTCCTCTTGATTTGTAATGTTGCTCTGGCATACACCAAATTCCTTCTTTTGCATTGATCTGTTGATGAGTTCACTATTATTCTCCATTTGTACCTCTGAATCGATACTACACTATTTTAATTAAAACAGCTTAATAGTAACTCTTGAATTACGGTAGGTGAGTTTGTTGCTCCTTATTCTTTTGCTTCAAAATAATCTTGGTCATTTTTGATCTTTACCATCTAAGGTCTGGAAACAAACAAACATACTCTGATGCAATTTTGATTAGTTTTGATTCATGGATAAGTTTGAAACAGTTTTACTTAATTTATCTCATAAAGCAGACATATTACATGCTTCCATGGAGCATTTCCAGGTAACTTAAAAAAGAATATATACATATTCTCCTCCATGTCCACACATAGGCAGTACACATTTGCACATTATTCATATATGAATGTAATATTTGTAGATATATATATATATATATATAAATTAGTAACTGTCAATGTTTCTGGGGAAGGAATTGGGATCTGAAGTGAGAGAGATGATTACTTTTCACTATAAAATATATTATGCTATTTGGATTGTTTTACCTTGTTCATGAGTCATTTTTTTCTATTAAACAATCCTGTTTGAAGACTACAGTTGCCTGGCCTACATTAGCATCTAAACTATGACAGATTATTAGTGCAAGAATTGGGCAAAGTTTTAAAGTGCAGAACCACATTCTTTTTCTATGATACCATTTACATAAAAGCACTAACCACTCAGAAATCTTTAAATAGAAGTTCTAGAGTAATTACCCTAATTTTCCTAAGGATGACTATGATGTCATTCAAATATTTTAAATGAAAGAAAATCAGTCCTTCAAATTTACCTGATAATGTCTCTGGCTATATGTGTAAACAAAATGAAGAATTAAATCATTTGGTTGCTGTTAATGGGTGTACACATGCTATATTTTATTCACTTTTCTATCACAATAGCTCAATGACTAACATGTAATAGATCGTTAATATTTTTAAAGAATTAATTAATGAGTAAGCGCACGGAAAACAATTGATAAGTGCTTTGAGGGTGGTGTGTGGCAGTTTGCTGTGGGGTATAAATACAAACCTAGAATTTAATAGGTGCTCAGCAAATGTGGCTACTGCTGTTCTCAGTACTATACATACTACTTCTATACTTATTACTCCAGGGCTTTGTTCTCATCCTGAGTCTGGACAGAATATTTGTTAATGGTCTGGGTCGAGAAAGAAGGATGTTTACCATTTTGATGGATTTCATTCCTCTTGGATGAAAGATTTTCAGGTGGCATTCAATAGTGTCCAATATCTTAAAGATGAGGTAAAACAAATTATCAAGGACAAGGTGAAGGTAGAATTTTCTTAATGACTGTATGTGTGTAAGTTTTTAAAGAGTCTTAATAGGGAGAATGTCTCAATCTGAATTGCTAGTGTGCTATGACCACTAAAGAACGTAATACCATCATAAATTATATTTAAAAATACTTTCTACAATGAGGATATTTATAGTGGTGTTCTGTGAAGTAGAGATCAACCTGTACCTGAAGGGTTTGCTATGTTCAACTCTTGACATCAAACTTTCTGAGAAGTTTGGTAGTATATTCAAAAAATAGTGTTCAGAATGATGTATTGAAAATAGAAATTTTTCCTTGGAGAAGAAAATGATTCATGATAACTGACTTAAAATATTTAAAAGGAAGTGAGATGTTGGAGACTTTATGACTCAGGCCAAAAAAAAAAAAAAAAAAAAAAGAATAGTAAATCATAATAAGGAAGAAATTCCAAACAGGCCCATATGTAGTAGGCTGCTTTAGATAGAATTCCAGACTCTTAGTATTAGATAGGGTTCACAACGACGTTAGGACTGTAGAAGAAGATTAAGAAGTCAGTTTAGTGGTTGGATCAGATGAGTTTTAGTTGAATATTTTGTATTCCAAGATCTATTTTGGCCTAATAAAGGGTGACTTTAAATATGGCCATATTTATTACTAGGAATAATTGTTATACATTTGCCCCTGTTGATGGATTTGCTCAACAGAATTCATATAATATTTCTGGGAACTCAACAAATATTTTATGTTCGCTATTTTGAGACCTATCAGATAGATAAAACAAGATGTTGCATAATAATGTGGTATAGTTGGTAGCACAGAAGGTAAACTGAGTAGTTTAAGGGTTTAAACCTATTCCTGGTGTGGCAGTTATTATTTGCTACTGGGTAAATCACAGAGTTGGCTCCTGTGTGTGACACTCAGCACATTGTCACACCTTGTGTACCATTTGGTGAGTGAATAGATGGCTAATTTCTCTCATTGCTTGATTGGTGATCGCTAGCTCCCAACCTGCCTGAAGCATTGCTTATTTAGCTCACCTTAAGACTTTCCCCACAAATTCCACATCCTTGAAGAAGAAGCCATAGATAAAAATGGGAGAAGGCATGGGAAAGGAAACCGCAGGAACTGGTGGGGAGATTTTCTGGTACAGAGGAACTCCACTCTGAGAGGGAAGCTGAGTGTTTTCAGGAGAGAAATAGAAATGTCTAAAGGAAGATACAAAGCAACTTTCCAGGATGCGAGCAGTACAAAGTCTTCAAGTTATGATACTCCATTAGAAAATATTGTTTTCATATGAACATTTACAGAATGTATTTGGGACTTTTTTTTTTTAACTTAAAAATAACATTCTGTCACCTGTAAGGAAATGTGAAAATATAGTGAGAAAATGAAATCGTACCAACATGAAGTCTTACTAAACATCAAAATCCTTTTGTGGAAAGTAAAACTCTTAAAATGTGTTTTTGAACTGCTTATTTGGTACTGATATATATGTGGCCACAGAGATCAGCAAAGAAAGCAATGACAACCATTTTTAGCAGTCTGAAAATAATGGTCTTTAGACCATGCATAGGAAATTCGATGACGTCTATTTGTTTACTGTACTTCCATCTTGGGCAATATTCAGATGAGAGATACCACACTTCACTTAGCCTTTCCTACCAAGATCATTACTGATTAGATTGTACAAGGCTAGAAATATCTCTCTCTAGATTTTATTTTTGTGACACAAAATAAAATTTTGTGATTTTTATCTAGTGACACAATTTGACCAAGGCTTGAATCAAGGATTAAACTTGGTGCCTCTTTCTAATTATGATTAATCTTGTTCTCTACGGAAAATAGATTATGGTTTGATGGGTTTTGTTTAAATCCCTGTGTGCTCTTTTAAAGTAGCTTCCATGTAACTCTGCTTTTAAAAGCAACTATTTGGAGGCAGGAAGTCATTAATTAAAAATTGAGAAGCTTTTCTTCCTCTCTTTCTCCTTCAGTTCCTTAGTCTTTTTTTTCTTTTTCTCATCTCTCTCTCTTTTGACAAGCTGTGTATGTAACAACTGTATCCAAGTTCCCAAACTTTACTCTCCAAATTCTTTCCCTGCCTTCACCAAGAGGTGAACAGATCATAAAATATCATTGTTTCCATCAAATCAGAATTGTCAGCATATGTGTGGGCAATAGAAAGAAGTTGCAAGGGAACATTTATCTTGGAAATGTTTTTGTGTGTGTCAAGCAAAGAAAAAATTATTTCTGAGTTTAAAAATGGTCAACACAACTTGGAAAACATGGTAATATTTATTTGTGATGATGAATTTGTTTTAATGAAAGCCATGGATGTCAAAACACAAGCTGAAACATGACAACCCAATGGCCTTTTATTACAAAAAACATGACATATGTCCCATTAATATGCTAAATGATAAGCGCAGAGAGGGATGAATCAAAAACACTAAAATCCTTCTAAACACACCATCTAATACAGATATCAATTCTGGATATGGCATTCAAAAATAGTTTCTCTGCTTTAATTTCATCTGCCGAGTTTTTGTTACTGTATTTGTACAAGTTTCTTTAAAGCTCTAATTATTATCATTCACTTCAACACAAAACTGCTAGCACTTTGGCTTGACTTTTCATAGAGAACTAAATTCTGTCACATCAATACATACATAGATATATTAATACAATGTCATTTGTAAATATATGAGTCTGAAAGGGCCATCATAAATATTCTATAAACCATATAGTTCCTAAGCTATATATACCATATGGTATATATAATGCTTGACTAGAAAAAATTACATAACTGTTTGATTTATAATTGTCCCTGACAACTCAGACTTCTTTTACATTAAAATTACTTATTTGGAAAAAAAAATTTGCTATAGATTTAAATTTCTACATGTACCATTAAATAAAATGCTAAATAACTGTTGCTATGCAAAAACTCACCTTGTTCTGTCCAGAAGTCATTTGGACCCATTTGGTATCATACAAAAATCAAACTAAATGCAAGAAAATACTTTTCTAAATAAAATTTTCTTATTTGAAACTTATAACATGGTCATCCAATTATACCTTTTAAGTTGAATTATTAGGAGTTGCAAATTAAAAAAAGACAATAATGTTCATAAATAAAATCCTAGGAAGAAAGGCACTTGCGCCCTGCACATGGTTATTCCAGTTTGTAGATGCTACAACCTTTTTCAAATTGAGCTGGTTTCTGGCTTGCATACAAATACAGCAAAGTGTCAGAATAAAACCAAATCAGAATGCTTATGAAAAATAATCAAGCTGGTTACTAAATACTTCACCTCAGTAGGAAACATCTTTAGCAACTTCTGACGGAAATTTGAAGTGCATGCTGCTATATCAAGTGCAGGAGAGGTATAAGGCTGTTGGAGAAATTCCCTTAGTTTATTGACTAAAAAGCCAAAACAACTGTGGCAACAATAAAGCTTGACAAGATAATTAAATGGATGATAACAAAATCTCAGCAGGGATGTGTCCATTAATTGAATTTATTTGGGAGCATGTTTTCACAAGTATAACCAAATTATCTAATTTTCACTCACATTAAAAAGTGATAGTCTATAACAACTAATTACTAGAAATGAAGGGGAACACCAGCACTTTGAACCAATAACACAGAAGAAAACAAACTTCAAAGGGTTGCCATGATATTTGACAGCTTCCTAAGAACTCCCTTCATCATTTTACCCCATGAAAGTATTTCTGTGAAACTCACCAAAGAAAAGAATCCCAAAAAGTTCTATGTAGCAGTGTCTTTAAAACTGGAACACAAAACCACATTCTTTGAATCTTTTCATTACATGAACATGTGTCAGTATAAATATGTCAACAGGTGAAATAACTGAGAAGAATATGTTATAGATAAAACAATTGAGTTTTGGCATTTCTTTTCTGTAAGAAGATTAATGGCATCCTTGCTAGATTCTTTAGTAGTATGTATGGTTGATTTTAAAAATTTCACTGCTGCTTTCATGTGGTACATATAAAAAATTAGAATTAAAGCATTATTTGGTCAACTTTCAAATTTGGAATGAAGAATAAAATAATCTATGCATTACTCAAATTTTCTGCTTTGAACTATTAGCATCTCTCCAGATTCAACCTGGAAGTTTTTCATGCTATAGCAAATGATTTTCCAATTTCCTACAGTTAATAACGGAACTCATGAGAAATCTGTAGTAGTCAAGTAGATTTTGTTCTCAGTCAACATATTCAACAAAAATTTAAAACTATGAGAACTGTCACTTTTATATTGCTAATCCCATTCTCTAAAACAACATTAAATTGTTGATAAACATTTGACAATAATTTGTGTAATAGCAAGACAATGAAACCAGATCATGAACTTTTTATTGCCAAATTCAGAAGTAAATTGAAGAAAGTTGGGGAAACCACTAGACCATACAGATATGACCTAAATCATATCCTTTATGATTATACAGAGGAAGAGACAAATAAATTCAAGGGATTAGATCTGATAGACAGAGTGCCTGAAGACTATGGATGGAGGTTCATGACATTGTACAAGAGGCAGTGATCAAGACCATCCCCAAGAAAAAGAAATGCAAAAAGGCAAAATGGTTGTCTGAGGAGGCATTAAAAATAGCTATGAAAAGAAGAGAAGTGAAAGGAAAAGGAGAAAAAGAAAGATATTCCCATTTGAATGCAGAGTTCCAAAGAATAGCAAGGAGAGAAAATAAAGCCTTCCTCAGTGATCAATGCAAAGAAAAGAGGAAAACAACAGAATGGGAAAGACTAGAGATGTCTTCAAGAAAATTAGAGATACCAAGGGAAACATTTCATGCAAAGATGGGCTTGATAAAGGACAGAAATGGTATGAACCTAACAGAAGCAGAAGATATTAAGAAGAGGTGGCAAGAATACAAAGAAGAACTATACAAAAAAGATCTTCATGACCCAGATAACCACAATGGTGTGAGAGCCAGACATCCTGGAATACAAAGTCAAGACTACGAGCAAAGCTAGTGGTGGTGATGGAATTCCAGTTGAGCTATTTCAAATCTTATAAGATGATGCTACGAAAGTGCTGCACTCAAAATGCCAGCAAATTTGGAAAACTCAGCAGTGGTCACAGGACTGGAAAAAGTCAGTTTTCATTCCAATCCAAAAGAAGGACCATGACAAAGAATATTCAAACTACTGCACAATTGCACTCAACTCACACACTAAGTAATGCTCAAAATTCTCCAAGCCAGGCTTCAACAGTACGTGAACCATGAACTTCCAGATGTTCAAACTGGATTTAGAAAAGGCAGAGAAACCAGAGATCAAATTGCCAACATCAGCTGGATTACCAAAAAAGCAAGACAGTTCCAGAAAAACATATACTTCTGCTTTATTGACTATGCCAAAGCCTTTGTGTGGATCACAACAAACTGGAAAATTCTTAAAGAGATGGGAATGCCAGACCACCTTAGCTGCCTCCTGAGAAATCTGTATGCAGGTTAAAAAACAACAGTGGACACGGAGCAATAGACTGGTTCCAAATAGGGAAAGGAGTACATCAAGGCTGTATATTGTCACCTTGTTATTTAACCTATATGGAGAATACATCATGTGATATGCCAGGCTGGATAAAGCACAAGCTGGAATCAAGATTGCTGGGAGAAATATTCATAAACTCAGATATGCAGATGATACCACCCTTATGGCAGAAACCAAAGAACTAAAGAGCCTCTTGATGAAAGTGAAAGAGGAGAGGGAAAAAGTTGGCTTTAAACTCAACATTCAGAAAACTAAGATCATGGCACCCAGTCCCATCACTTCATGGCAAAATGGGAACAATGGAAACAGTGAGACTTTATTATTTGGGCTCCAAAATCACTGCAGATGGTGACTGCAGTCATGAAATTAAAAGACACTTGCTCCTTGGAAGAAAAGCTATGACCAACTTAATAGCATATTCAAAAGCTAAGCCATCACTTTGCTAACAAAGGTCCATATAGTCAAAGCTATGGTTTTTCCAGTAGTCATGTATGGATGTGAGAGTTGGACTATAAAGAATACTGAGCACCAAAGAACTGATGTTTTTGAACTGTGTTGTTGGAGAAGACTCGAGAGTCCCTTGGATGCAAGGAGATCCAACGAGTCCATCCTAAAGGAAATCAGTCCTGAATATTCATTGGAAGAACTGATGCTGAAGATGAAACTCCAATACTTTGGCTATCTGATGTGAAGAACTGACTCACTGATGCTGGGAAAGATTGAAAGTGGGAGGAGAAGGGGATGACAGAGGATTAGATGGTTGGATGGCATCACCCACTCTATGGATATGAGTTTGAGCAAGCTCTGGGAGCTGATGATGGACAGGGAAGCCTGGAGTGCTGTAGTCCATGGGGTCGCAAAGAGTTGGACATGATTGAGTGACTGAACAGAACTGAACTGAAGACAATGAAATAAAACTAATTTTGGCTTAATGTTTGTATAAATTGCAAGCAGCCTTGGCTATTTTCAGTTTCAGCAGAGGCAGGGAAATCTGAATTAATATGTGATGACAAAAATACTATTTTCATTTTGTGACTTGTTTTCTAAAGAAAACCATCATCTAAATAAATATATTTAAAACATTTGAGTAAAATCTAATAACATTATTCAAAATCTTATTGCAGAAAATTCGTTTCAGCTTTAAAACAGCTCTTAATGTTCTATTTATTGTGGTACATCATTTTACATTCAGAAAACTAGCTGCTGTTTTATATAAAACTAGCAACTAATGCTCACAATGACATCATCATGACCTCAAACAGTAATAAAACTTAGAGCTGCTTTATCTTCCACAAAGTTTTTGCTACATTAATAAAAACAAAATAGGGCTATGCTTTGTTTTCCTAGGTCATTTTCCTAAATTACTATAAAATAAATGTCTGTTATGATAGCTAGGTAGATTGAGTAACAGATAAGTTTAGAGCAACAGATAAGTAGATAGATATAAATAAGGCCATCATTAAAATAGAATGGTTTTTCTAAGTGAAGTAATGCAAATGAAAGATTTCATTTATATCTTATTTTGTTGTCATTTCTATTTTTGTCTTTATCTTTTGTTTAATCAATATAGTAAAAGACAGTTTTCTGATTAAACAATATTTAAGATGCAAAACACTTCTTTATGTTTATGTTGGCAGTTCACAGCCTAAAAGCATAATCACATCAGGCAAAAACTGAACATAGACCGCTCTGGATTTTGAAGACTTTTTTTGCTTCCAACAGATTTTTATTTGAAGTTATGGAGCAACATCTACATTTTACTGCTAGTTAATAATTGGGAGGGGGAATTATAAGTAAACAAATTCTTCAAAATAGAAGATTTTTGTCTTTATTGTTAGCTTAAAGTCTTGCTCAACACTTTAAACTTTTCTTAGAATGATAACTTTCTATCCACTACTTTATGGGAAATTAATCACCCTGATACTGGGAACCTAGATATTGTATTTCATAAATGTTGCACATTTACTTCCAGTAGACCTATTTCTTGATGATCAGAATTGGAACCTGTGTTTCTAACTGAAAACGATTGGCACATTTTATTTCCACGCCACTTTCACAGGAAGAGGTATTAAAAAATACAATGCTAATACTTTTCATGAGTTCCTGGGCTTATAAATTCATAATAAAATCAGTGTTTCATCAGTTTCATTTTAGATAAGACTTGACTTTAAATACACAGTGCGTCTTCTGTAGAAGTTACCTACATGTCTTCAAAAACCTGACTGGTCTAGAGAAATGACTCTCTGAGACAGTCATGTTTCATATTTTTTCTTCTTTTTTTGTTTTTTAAAAAAAGACAAAACAGCAATAAACATTTTAGCTCTTTAATGAGCAAAGATCATGTCTCTTAGCATTGGACTAATAGTCATTATTATCTTTATTTCACGCAATGACCAATGACATGGCCAAGATGTACAAAGTTGTTTCCATCAAGTAGTATACAATTTTTTTTTTGTATAATAAGCTTTCATTCTTGAAAAAGAGTAACTGAAAAGAAAGGTTTCTGTTACTGCAGTTAGTTTGTCAGAGAAAGTTCTTTGCATTATCTTACAAACTATCAAAATTGCTAGTCATCTGAAAAAATGTAAAAAAAAATCACATAACTTTAGTCTAATAGAAATATAGTACAGGTAAGAGAGAAAGTATTTACCAGGGTGTGCTCTTTAAGTCCATCTCAATTTTTTTTAATATAAATGTACATCTGATTACATATACAAACATTTGGAAAGGTCTGTGATATACTGTTACTGGTAAACAACAAGGGGATGAAGAGTTTTCTGTGGTCTTAGAATATTCATTTAAAATCACACATACGTGTAAGACTACAATCCGCCAGGTGTTGACACTCCTTCTAGGTTCTTTATCTACGTTGCAATCTATTGAGACTGTGTGAGCAAATTCCAGTGAATGAACCTCAGTGAGAAAGATAAGTGACGTGAGGAGGGACATAACTTTATATTGAATTATTATTAGTAAACATTTTGTCATGCAACATGAGTAAATCAATGAACTGAGAACTGTAATCAGACTGGCAATTTGGGGCATCCTCAGATCATAAAGACTTGCAAGTTACTCTTTGGACACACTTCACCTTACCCAAAGGAACCAAATACAGAATAACAAAAACCACAGCAAATTATAGATCCTATAACACATGTCCAATTAGGGTTATATTTCTAGAAAATATTTAGATGGGAATGAAAAGAACATTAAAAACACAGGAAATTTTTTTTTCTGGGATTCATATCAGCGAGTATTCACCACTATACCTATAGTTTCTTCAGATACATTTAGTAACTAATTCCTTCTATTAACAGAACTACTGTGAATTATTTTATTGTAATTACTTTTGCCCCCTAAATTCTTCTTTAGGTTCTGCCAATTGATGGAGGAAGCTTCTATTAAAAACTTCAATGGGATGAGAAGAATTTTAATTACGGCTTAATCAGCAGCACAGCCACCAAGCATATAAATTATCATGCACATCGTGCTAAAAATATCCAGTTTCCTTTATCCCCACAACTTTATACTGACAGCACTTATGTGATAATGTTGTACCTGCCAGTCTTTAAACTTCTTTGTTTTACTGGCAAATTTCAGCATGAGCCTCCGCTAAGGCCATTAACAGCATTGGTGCTTTATATACTTATCCAAATATGTAAATATGGTCTACACAATAAAACAGCTCCAAATAAAAACTGGTGAAAATTATCTGACATTCCATTGGTGTGTCCCTTGTGCATATTCATGGTTATTTTTAAAATTTTTATATTTTATATTTCAGACACAGTTCTTTCCTGTTTGGTGTTCCACATGCCTAATTCCATTATGTAACATAAATCTTCAAAAAATTAATTCTTGAATGTGAATGAAAAAGTATCATTCAGAACAATTGCTTCAAGCAATTGAAATTCGCTTTTAAAGTTGATTTGTGTATATATGTACAATTCTTTTTTTTTTTTTCCAAAACCCCCAAAAGTTCTTGATATGTATATTCACATAATACTCCTCCTTATTTAAATAGTAAGAGTCTTGTAGGTTGAAAGCCAAGGAATCTTCAGTAATCTTTTACTGCAATCCATCAAAAAAATAGTTTGTTTCTCTTATCTGGCTATACCCTGGTTGTTGAATGTGAATGGGGGTGGGGGTGGGGATGGGGCAGAGTATTGTTCTGTCCTCCAGTAAAAGTATTGAATGTGTGTAAGGGTTGAATCCCTGGTATAGTGTTGGGAATCATTGTAATGGTGTTGGGTGTCATTAAGGGAACATCATCAGGTGACCTCCTCATAGCTAGTGTGTAATCTGGGGGGCAGGCGGTCCGAAGAACCACCTCATGTGGATGGATGGACTCACATTCATGATCCAAATCAGTGTGCTTCATTTGGAGGGACATGATCTCCTCTTCTTGTGCATGGGTCAGATCATTGGTAGTCGTGCGCTGAGGGCTGCATCTCCTGTGAACATCATGTCTCCTCTTATCCTTTTTGTAGTACAGGGCTGCAAAGGCCAAGATGTTCAGAAACAGCAGTGATGCTCCAACGGCAATAGTGACGCTCAGCTCTGTTGAGTAGTCCCTTTGATCCACTGAAAATGGACTTGGCTGTTGTTTGGGATCATCCTGCTTGGCAGTGGGAAAGGCTGATGTGACAGGTATGGAATTTTTTCTCGTAGGTCTGAAAGTGATGTCAGTTGATGGCACTTTAGTTGTTGTCGAGGTATACTGAGAAATGTCATTGAGATTATGCAGATGAGGTACCAGCTCCAACCAGAGGTTTACCTTATTGGCTCTGTAATGTTCTTTAACTCTTGGTTTTAATCCAATATGGAGATAAAGTTGGTCTTTCTGGGAATATCTGGTCCATGCTACTTCTTCAAAGCGGTTGGGTTTGGTATGTATGAATTTTGTGTCTTGAGGGACTGGTTGATTTGGGTCACTAGAAAAGAGAAATTATGAGAAAGAAATTTGCTTTATTCTTTTAAAAATCACAATAGCACTAGTTTAACATTTAACTGAAGAGGTAACTCAGCAAGGCTTTAGACTGTTTTAATATAACTTGGGTTAATATAGAAATAGCAATTCCATCTCAGGCAAGTTGTTAAATGATTGATAACATAATTTGAGTAAATCTCACTTTCTTGTTCTCTCTACCCATGGACTGCTACACATCCAAAGATTAAAAAATTCAAGTACAAGTGAGTTTTCTCATAGGCAAGCTGGCAGAGACAGCAGTGGGAAAAAGTTGGGATTTGGAATTGGCAGGTGAGGATCAGAGTCCTAATGCTGCTATATACTAGACATTTGAATATATCTATGTAAAGCTTTCATAGCCTGAGGCCCTTTTTCTGTGAAATGGGATTATGGTATTTGACCTGCTCTCCTCACAAAGTACTTGGGAGGATAAAAAGGCATACAGTACTGTAAACTGAAAATCTCTATAAAATGAAACGTCATTATTGAATAATAATAATAAATCCTGTGTAATTAAAAAAAGAAACAAAATAAATTTAATTATTGAGTAATACAATAAAGATAAAAGACTTTCTTAATAAGCTTTACAAAATAAGAATAAAGCAGTGATTTCTGAAACACCACAAATATAAATTTTGAATAAAGGAACTTAAATATTGTTGGCATTAACCTATTAAATTAAATCATTTGGACATAAAACATGTATATTTTAAGTGCTTAAGAGGATATTTTTACTAAAGTATAGCAAACTTCATTCCTTAGGTACCTACCCAGTTTTAGCAAAATTTGTCCAGTATGTCATTACGACTGCACTCAGCATCACATCATTTTTGGAGAAATTGCAAGGAAATAACTCTGTAGGTCCAATCATGGGTATTCCTAGTACATAGGGAACCTCATCTCCATGAGCTGCATCAGCCCAAGCTGGAACCTGATCTGTTTGGCAATGATGGTAAAAGGCATAGAAATATGTGGGTGAACCAAAATTTGAGTGAAGATCTGCTGTAGCTACAGCTGGTGCCACCCACTGATGGTCTGTAAACAAAGCTAATAATGTCTTTCTTCTGGTTTCAGGGTTATGACGGTCAGCCCAGTCAGTATACATGAATTTAATGGTTTCTCTCAAAACATCTTTGCCTTCAGGATATCCATATAAGTTATCAACAAAATTGGAAACAGCAAAGTCAAAATCACTGGCAGATATACCATCATCACTATCTACTATATTTTCAACAAATTTTAATCCTTCCCCTTGGTTAACTCCTAACATTATATCATAGTTGAGAAATTCTCCTTGCTCCATCAGTATCTGAGGGTCATCCGGTATTACATCACCATCAATCACAGGTCCAAAGGCTATGTGGTATCGTGCTGGTTGAATATCTTGGTCAACAAGTTCTTTGTAAGGCTTCTTCTGCAGGCATTCCACTAATTCTACTGTATCTGAAACATTGCAACCAACTTTTGTGGCCAACATTCTAGCATATTTTGCAGGTTGGAAACTAACAGCCCAGCTGGAAAGGGCTGTTCCACTTTGAGCAATTGCTCGTTGAAAGAGTCCTATGGGAAAAAAAAAATAACAAAACATTTCAGATGACCTTTGAATAATGTTGTGGTAAAACAATCAAATCTGATATTTGAGATGTGTATATAAAAACCCAGATATGACTCAAGAAACAGGGAGATAGAGACATTTTTGCTTAAGAGAAGGTACACAAAGTCATCCCCAGGGTACAATGAATTGGAAAGATGGATTTGAGTCTTCTGCTTTCAGTAGCAACTACTTTGAGAAGAAAGAGATCTAGATTGTGCCTTGTCTCAAAAAGGCAGTAAGCAAGGAGAAATGGGAAATGTATAAATATTAGTGGTAAAAGAAGTCTCAAGTATTTATTTGCTAAGCATGTACACACCTATGTTACTGTCACAGCCAGCCAGATGGGGCTTTCTCCACTTTAGCTCTACATCAGACTTTGTATTGTCTTTTGAGGATATTTCCTCCAATTTGGCTGCATGTATCTTTCTTCAAAATGGCTCTGTGTGTTTGTTTTAATCAGAATTTATTTGAAAACAATTGTTGATATGTTTACATAACTACTGGGGCTGGGAATTTGCTAATACCCTGGGGATGGCCCTAAAGGCACACAAAACAGAATATCACTTTAGACATAGTCTTTCCAGCTGTTTATATCAGACACAGTATGTGGAATACTCATCTTTCTGAGGAAGGTATAACATTTGCAGTGTATTCGCTAGGTTAAAGAGAAAACCATCAGCAGAAGGATTTAGTGGGGGCGGAGGGTGATTTAACTTTTTCCACTGTTGAATGTGCACTGCTATATTTTATCATAAAAGATGAAAAGTACATGGTTCATTGCTTTTCACTTAATTACATTTAAAAATTATAAATCATGGTTCCATATGCAGCTTGATAAGAACTGCATACCATTCAAATTTATAAATGAACTTTACTTATTAGGGAATTTTCTAATAAAATTCTCATTTAAAAAATATAATTTCTCTATTCTATTTTAAAAATTACCTTTATTATCAATTTCCAAATACAGCTTTGTAGTTCAATTATTCAAACACATGCTCAATCACTCATATGTTTTAATGTATAAGAACTCTTTTTCACAAAGGTGCTAAAGTAATATGACTAAAATAGAAGCAAAGCTTTCATTTTTTTCTCCAAACACATATATGTATTCAAAATACCTGTAATAATGTTTCCAGATAATTATAAAATATTCAAAAAGTCAAACAATACTAATAAATATTTGTTTGATTTCTGACATCTTTATGAAAATATTTACAGTTTGCTACAGCAAAGAGAATACCTATAGTACGAATAACTTTTTAAACTTGTGTTTGTCAATATTGGCTCAGAGAACTATTTCACTGCTTAAAAACTTTATAGCTAAAATAAGACTTCTATAAGATTCTTTCCCATTTTAGGGACTTAATGACATTAACTAAATATGCCAGAAAAAATACATATCACATTTAATATAGTCTGAAATATGCCATCTAGATGGCATGGGAAAATCCATATATTTTATCATTAGTGAGAGTGCTTGTACCCATGATTGTTACAGGCCTGAGAATTGTTGCAGCTCTGGGAAGTTCCCAAACTTTAAAGTCTATGTCTGCAATGAAGATAAAATTAGCCTGATGATTCCAAGACCCCTTTTGAGCATCTCTTGGTCAATTTAGGCAGCTTTGTTACTAGAAATAAGCTTAGAACTAGATCACACATAAGTACATTTATTTAGCCAGGCATGGATAGATTTTCTTGAAGAGTGTGTGATGGAATGCTACGTTTTTACCTGTTTGCACAGCCATTTGCCACTGTTTACCACATAGGTTGATTGATGAATAGCAACACTAGCTGATGAACTAAATGATCCATCTCTTTGTGAAACGTTAGTTTTATACTGGCTGAAAATGCCTTTGATATCCATGTTCACTTTACATTTAGAAAAAAATTTTAGAAAAAATCAGTGCAAGTAGCCTTTGAGACCAACTGACCCTAAGAAGTCTGAAGAGATTGTCCTAGATAAGTACTAGCATTAGTGTAGACTTCAAGCTAGAACATTCTAATCTGCTCAGTTAAAGAAAAAAACAACAAACTTTATTATTTCAAAATAAGTCATTTCACTGAAGACCAAAATCTCTATACTTTGGAAGAGTTCTTATACACGTGTCATACATGTGTCATTTCGAATCAGAACTCTACTAATACAACTGAGAAGTTACGTAAACTACGTCTACAAATTAAGTCAATAATAATATGTGATCCTCCAAATATATAAACTCATTTAATGACTGTTATTCTGAAATTTGACATTAATGTGTCTTTGATGCCAAAAACAAATACTCTGTGTCTGGTGCTCATATAATAAAATTTAGTCTTATAAACTGACAAGCTTCATGATTTAAAACTGACAGTGTATACTTTCTTAATATCTATAAACTGACAATGGAAAAGGAGAAAACATAAGATGGTCTATGTTGATATGTATTCTCTCTTTTCCTATATATTCTGTATGTATAATGGAGAGAAAGTATTTACTTTACAGACTTCTCTAACAAAACACTTCTGTTCTTGTAGTTATTTCAAGTTAATAATGCTATAAGAATGGGTGACTAAACTCATGGTAAAATGGGAGTTCATAAAGAGCAGCATGATAAGCCTTGCACAGGCATCTTGGAAAAAAGATGTCAAGGCCAGAAAATGGAGACAAAAACATTATCTCATGAATTTAACCAGCCTTAGTGCTCCAGGCTGCTTTGCTAGGCGTCAGAGGGAAAAAATAACATTTTTGGAGTTGAAAATAGAAAAAGAACAAAATCAAACATATTTTTCTTTTTAATCAAAAGCTCTACTAGTGACCTTAATGCTTTGACAATTTTGGATCACGCATGCAAAATAATCAAACGTCTGTCCTCTATTCAGGCAAGTGAAAATGACGTTTCCAGATGAACTAGCTAACGACCGCTTCCTTATTATCTTCATACTAGTAAAGAGTTTAAAACGTTTACCATCTAGAAAATAGATTATATACAAGCCTTGCGTTAAATGATAATTTAAAAAAAAAAAAAACAGGTCTTTGATTTTGATTACTGAATCAACATAACAGAACTGTGAACATCTTTGATTTTCCCCAAAATCACCCTTTGGAGGAGAGAAAAGTTACTGTAATGCTAATTATTCTGAAGTGTGCTTGTAAGGGCATCCATACCAAGCTCCACAGGAAACAAAGAGTTTGACAAAAATTTAAACATGCATAGAGAAGCTGAAGAAACAAAGTTTTAAACAGTTATTGAGTTCATTCTAACATTTAGTTTAAACAGAGAAATATATACAGAGCATCACATACTACTGATGGTGGTGGCATGCAGACACCAAAATTGTCAAAATTTGCAACCTGCATAATACCTTTGGTTGAATTGCTCCAACGGTTACCTTCAGAATAATGGGATAAAGTCAGCAGATTGACACATGAGCCCCCAGCACCAGATCCAAAAACAGTGATTCTTAAGGGGTCACCACCAAAGAATCCAATATTCTCACTAGTCCATCTTAAAGCCTGTATGAGATCAAGGAGTCCATAGTTTCCTTTTGCAGCCTGATCCCCTGTGCTCAAGAAACCTGGAAAATAGAAATCAAAAGACATCAAAGAACAACCTTTTGAGTTGACATGAGTCAAACAGATATAAAATTTAAATAAAATTGAAACCTGTTTTCATCAAGATGAGTAAAGCCCAAGTTCTTTAGGGAAAAATTATTTTCCACCAGAATAAATGAATTTACTTTAGGAAGAATATCAGAGACTAAAATCTGGGAAATGATATTTATCTTTCCCCAATGTTTCCCAAGCTATCCAGGTAACAGGTAGCAGGTAAAGAGAGAATGAAAACATTGTGAAAGACCTCAAGAGAGACATTCTAGGGGCCGACTCACTTGGTGGAGATATTTGAGATAGTATCATGGGGTGTATGAGGGTGTGTTTTTGCGTAAATCTGTCAGTCCTCAAGTTGCTCATGGTCTAATACGGTTGGAATTTAAGGTATGTGTAGCAGAGTGGCAGGATATGAGAACACAGAACAGGTGCATTTTTCTAAGACTTGTGCATAAAATTATATGCAACTCTTTGCATGTATAGGTATATGCATATATTTATTGATGATGTGCCATGGTTAAGAATCACTGTAGCTGATATAATTTGAGATTATATTTTAGAATGCCCAAGATGCTAAACTGAGATAATATAAGAAGTTAGAAAACAATATAGAACATTTGAAGATTCTTGAAAAGTTGAGATTCATATTTCTCCAATGTTCAAAGCTCCATTTCATACTGAATTTAATAATGAAGAGGAATATATGTTGATGAATAGAAAGAATGAGGGTGGGGAGAGGTTACAAAGATCTAAACTGACAGAGTAAAAAAGCAATTTTAAAAAAGGAGATGGATAGTGCAAAACTGATAAACAGAAACCTCAATTAAAATAGAGTTGGGAAGTCAGAAAGAGGAGCTCTCATGCACTATGACAATAGCAGAGCCCAACAGGAAGAAAAGCTTTCCTTGCCTGGCAAGAGCTCAGCCAATGACTCTCACAACTCAGTCCCTGAAAAGCCACTAGACTTCAAACTCTCCAGAGTCCTCCAACAGACTCTGTTTACTACATGCTCCCACCTTCCTTTTCCCTTTTTAAAAAAAGTCCTTCTCTCCTTGCTGTGGGGGGACTGGCATGTGGCTCGCCACAGTTGTAGACCCCAAACTGCAATTCTTTGTTGGTCCCAAGCATACTCATTTCTACTGGAGAAATTGCTGGCAGTCTATTTAAGTCAACATGTTGGTGGCCTGCATGGAGATCCAAAGAAGACCCTGATGATTTCCAGGCTTGTGGTGGTAGACAAGTGTGAAGCTCACATTGAACCCATTGATGCTCACTGCTTTTCTTGTCAGCCCTGGGATCTAAGAGTTAGTCTTTCTTCTGGACATAAGCTTCTGCCCTATTTGCATTTTGAAGCCCTCCAGGTTTTACTGGGGATCTCTTTTAAGGCTATGTCTTTTCTGACTAAGACTTTGTTCTGTATGTGTGTGAGTACTTATTTGGCATCTGCCTGATTTTTGAATTTGCCTGCTTATTTAACTTATATGCAGAGTACATCATGAGAAACGCTGGGCTGGAAGAAGCACAAGAAGGAATTAAGATTGCCGGGACAAATATCAATAACCTCAGAGATGCAGATGATACCACCCTTATGGCAGAAAATGAAGATGAACTAAACAGCCTCTTGAGGAAGTGAAAGAGGAGAGTGAAAAAGTTGGCTTAAAGCTCAACATTCAGAAAACTAAGATCATAGCATCTGGTACCATCACTTCATGGAAAATAGATGGGGAGACAGTGGAAACAGTGGCAGACTTCATTTTTTTGGGCTCCAAAATCACTGCAGATGGTGACTGCAGCCATGAAATTAAAAGACACTTACTCCTTGGAAGGAAATTTATGACCAACCTAGATAGCATATTAAAAAGCAGAGACATTACTTTGCCAACAAGGTCCGTCTGGTCAAGGCTATGGTTTTTCCAGTGATCATGTATGAATGTGAGAGTTGGACTGTGAGGAAAGCTGAGTGCCGAAAAATTGATGCTTTTGAACTATGGTGCTGGAGAAGACTCTTGAGAGTCCTTTGAACTGCAAGGAGATCCAATCAGTCCATCCTAAAGATCAGTCCTGGGTGTTCATTGGAAGGACTGATACTGAAGCTGAAACTCCAATACTTTGGTCACCTCATGCATAGAGCTGACTCATTGGAAAAGACCCTGATGCTGGGAGGGATTGGGGGCAGGAGGAGAAGGGGACGACAGAGGAAGAGATGGTTGGATGGCATCACCGACTTGATGGGCATGAGTTTGAGTAAACTCCAGGAGTTGGTGATGGATAGGGAGGCCTGGCATGCTGCAGTTCATGGGCTTGCAAAGAGTTGGACATGACTGAGTGACTGAACTGAACTGAACTGATTTTTGAAATTGGCCTTTTAGAGTTGGAACTGTGCTCATCTTCGGCAGGATTCCTTCTGGAATGGGGGGGTGGGGGCTGTTCCTCCTGGAATTGGCTAGCCTTTGGTTCATTCCACTGGGATCAGGGGCTGCTTCATTATAACTGTGTCGGTTCAGCCTTTGACTCAATTCCTTTTGGAAGAGGGGCTATTTTATTGGCACTGTGGTATTAGGCCTTTGGCCTGACTCCCTTTGAATTGGGCTGTTATATGAGAGCTGTATGGAGCAGACTTTGCCTTGGGGCCTTCAGAACTAGAGTGTTCCTTCTGAACTGGCTGGTATTAGACCTGCAGGCTATTTGAGTTGCTTGAGATGTTTATGCTATTTGAAAATTATCCTTTTACTCTAGGTAGAAACCTTTGAGAAATGGGATCCCTACTATCTAAAGTTTTGAGCATGCCCATTTACAGAGACTCTGACCAATTTTATGTTTAAAAACTATAGTCTTTCCTCAGGCATATTTCTAACCAAATGGACCAACCTAACTAAAGGTGATTTAGAATATCAGCGGCCATTATGCGGAATTTTTAAAATCCCCAAACTCATTTTTCTAAAAACCAAATTGGACAATGTTTCAACATTTCCAGAAACTTAATGCAATACTTATTTTAATGGGTATTCTGAGGTTTCCAAATGTTATCAGGAGCCTAAAATTGCTTCTCTGCAAAATAAGATGTTTAAGATGAATTGAGGGAAAAAGAAAAAGAAAGAGAAAATGCTTGTAAAACCTCATGCTCCTTCCCTGGCTTCCCTGTCTCAGGACCTACCTCTGGTGCCATCTTCCTCCTTCCCTCTAACCTGGTGGTGGTGGTGGTTTAGTTGCACTAAGTTGTATCCAGCTCTTGCAATCCCATGGACTGTAGCCCAACAGGATCCTCTGTCCATGGGATTTCCCAAGCAAGAATACTAGAGGGGGTTGCCATTTCCTCCTCCAGGGTATCTTCCTGACCCAGAGATTGAACCTGGGTCTCCTGCATTGCAGCCAAATTCTTTACCACTGAGCTTCCAGGGAAGATCTTATATCACCAACACCTTCTCTATATGCTAAATTCCTTCACACTGTCTCTTGCCAAACTTCCCTTTTCCTTGAAACCACAGTCAAAAATTTCCCCAAAGTAATAAAAGATCCTCACAGAATTGGTAAGGAATTTAATATAGTCATTCAGACTTATCTACCTGGTTTGTCTGACCTATCTCAGCTAGTTTATAAGTTTGTTGGTGAAGACCAGACCAGTAACTGGATGAAAACTGCTAATTGAGAATATCCTGAAAGGTCTCTAGAATCACAATTGAAAGAGCAGCCTGCTACTTTACTATCTGATCAGGCTCAAGCAATCACCGGTAACTCATCAGGCAATTCCTAGGGATTTACCTAAGCCTGTTGATTGGACAAAATTCAGGCTTGCACACAAAAATCTGATGAAACTGGTCATAACTATTACAATCAACTTCAGATTATTTTTAGAGAAAATTCTTTTCTTCTTTCAGATGTTGATTCTATCCTGGTAACTTTAAACTCTATATTTATGAATGGGCTAAACTGAGACCTTTTCTTCTAGTGAAAAGAATCAGGATGGAATGGGAAGCCACATCCACTCCTGATTTAGTTAATCTGACAAGCCAGCTCGCTCTCACTCTAAATGAGCCACCTAAAAGGAAAAACACCAACATTCTTAGTCTTCAGCTCCAGCAAATGAAGATCCCTAAACAAAACCTAAGTCTTTCCTGGTGGCTCAGAGTAAAGAATCAGCCTGCAATGCAGGAGACATGGATTTGATCCCTGCATCAGGAAGATCCTCTGGAGAAGGAAATGACAAACCACTCCAGTATTCTTGCCTGGGAAGGCCCACGGACAGTGGAGCCTGGAGGACTACAGTCCATGGGGTCGCAAAAGAGTTGGATATGACTTACAACAACAAACAAAACCCAAACTACCCTAGTTTCTTCTATTATTGAAAAGAGCCATGAAATTTAAAAAGAGATTGTTACAAATGTAAATGCTGTAGGCACCTTCAGTTTTCCAACCTGCCTTTCTATGTTCCTTCCACTTCTCAATGACGGGGCTCCAAAGGACCACAGGGGCTCTTCCCAACCCTCCCTCTTGATCGGCTTGGAGAAAAATTACTCCAGATTGGGGATGAATCTCTTCCAGTCCTAAATAACACTAAAGTCACACTCTCCATGTTCAAACACCTTCCTATAAAGCAGCTCTGCTTTGGAATACTAAAAAGTTCAACTAGTGGGGTTGAACCTCAAGAGGTTCCTGTCTCTGAATCTATTGCCTTTGTTTAGGCCCTTTGAAAGATACACATCAGATGAGGCCAAGACTTCTTAGAGAAGTATCATGCCAGAATTGCTCTCTCCCAAAAGGGGAAGACAATACTAGAACTTTACAGCAATCATCAAAGTAAACTACCAGTGGAATTAAATTACTCTTTGACATATTTTATTCATTCTGTCTCTGATGTTACTAGGGCTGATTCTGGAAACACTGATCTTTGGCCCTATGACATCAGTTACCACCTTCCTTATGGGTAAATCACCAACTGATTTTGGTAATTCCACATCACATCTCTTATCAAGATTCAGATGGGAACTTCCCTGCTGGTCCATTGGTTAAGAATCTGCCCACCAATGCAGGGGATATGGGTTGGTTCCTTCCTGGACCAGAAAGATCCAACATTCCGTGGAGCAGCTAAGCACATGTGCCATAACTACCGAGCCAGGTGTTCTAGAGCCCAGGCTCCGCAGCAAGAGAGGCTCCAGCGATCCACAGCTAGAGAAAGCCAGCGTGCAGCAACTAAGACCCAGCACAGCCAAAAATACATTAAAAAAAAAAAAAAGTTCAAATAGATCCCTCAAAATCTTTTCCCAGAATTAATCAATACTCTATAGTAAAGAAGGCATGAAGCCCATAATAGAAGATTACAAGACTCAAGGCCTCATTTTCCCTTGTACTAGTCCCTGTAACACTACCATTTTGCTGATGAGAAAACTTAAAAGTCAAAGGTGAAAGTCTGTCCTGGACCTCTGAGCAATAAACAAATTGTTATCCCTTGACATCCTGTTATTCTTAACCTTTATGCTCTGCTGATATGTATTCCTGCTGGAAGGGAATCCTTTACAGTAATTGATTATGTGGCATATTCTTTAGTATTCCAGTTGTTGAAGATAGCCAATAACTTTTTGTTTTCACTTAAGAAGAAAAACAATTCACCTAACCAGTAAAACAATGTCTGAGAATTTCTATTATTTGCAATCCTGAAGGATGATCTGGATGACAAAGTTCCTCAGAGGTTCTACTTTGGGGCAATATGTAGAGATTTGCTTCCTTGCTGTCTTCAAGCCCTTTTACAAGAAGGCAACAACCACTTGCTAAGACTTTCAGCCTTAAAGGGACATGAGGTTTCCAAGGGAAAATTGCAGTTTGTTCAAACCTGGGCTCAATATTAAGGGCATCTGACATTATTAATAGAACAAGGGCTTTAGCTAGATCCAGATAGATTTCATGGTGTCTTCAGTTCAGCTCAGTTCAGTTGCTCAGTCGTGTCCCATTCTTTGCAACCCCATGGACTGTAGCTTAACTCCTGGAGTTAAGCTAGTCAGCTACTGCCAAAATTGGATTCCAAAATTTCTCTCTTGTGGCCAAATTTCTATATGTTTTACTCAACAGTAACAACCTTGACCTAATTTTATGGGAAGAGCTGGATGATGACATAGCTTTTGAGGCTTTAAAGAAGAGTTTGATGAACTTACCTAACCCTTGGGTATCCTAATGACCAGATTCTTTTTCTTTTTTTTTTTTAATATATAAAAAGGAAATGAATGACTTGGATGTTCTCGTCCATAAACATGGGGACCACCACTGACCCATGCATGCAATAGCCAGCAAATGGACCCCCTGGCCCAGGGATATCCCCCTTGGCTTAGAGCCATTATGACCACTGCCCTTAAGGCCCTTAAGGCCACTGAGAAGATTGCTATCCCCTTTAACTAATTTTGTATACCACAGAGTAGAAGCCTTCCTAGACTCTTATCACACTCAACATTTCTTTGTCAGCCACCTCATGTCTTATGAAGTTCTTTTGTTAACCGCTCCTCATATAACTCTTCTATGTTGTAACAACCTTAACCCCGCTATGCTTCTCCCCTCTGTCTCTGAGGAGGTCCCTCACAGCTGCTTAATGCTGACGTACCACCTCCTGACTCCTCCCGATGACCTACAGAAAATTCTCTTGGGTAACATGTACTTCTCACGCTTCACTGATGGTTCTTATTTAAAAGGTCACCATGGGAAATACTGTGCTGGGTTTGCTACTTCAACTTCTTTTGATAGTTTTGAGACAGAACCTTTACTTATGGCTACTTCAGCCCAACACGCTGAATTATACCCTTTACGGTGGCCTGTACTTTAGCCGAGGGCAAACTGCTAATATTTATACTAACAGGAGAGACAGGGTTTCAGAGTACCTCACGATTTTGGAATGTTGTGAAAGCAGAGTGGCTTCCTTACTTTCAGCATAAATAAAAGTGAACCCTATGTTCAGGAACAATTGAATACAATATTTTTATCTGCTGTTTTAGTATTCAGATCCTGGGGCATTATAAATCTGACTCTCTTGAAACTAAGGAAAATCACCTTGCTGACCTTTCCACAAAGAAATGCTACCTCTGAAGGAACCAATAAACAAACTTTCATAACATGTATACATAAGAAAGACTCAGGAAAACTTTGCCAAAATGGTTGAAGCCTTCACCTTAAATGCCATTTCAGCTAAAGACAAAAGAGGATGCTGGTTTGGGACTTCAACAGGGATGAAGGAGATTCACGTGAAGGTGGGCCAGGCAAAATGGAGATGCAGATGTAGAAAATGGACTTGTGGACACAGTGGGGGAGGGAGAGAGTGGGATGAAGGGAGAAAGTAGCATCAGCATATCTACAGTATCAGGCATAAGATGGAGAGCTGGTGAGGAGTTGTTGTAGAGCACATGGAGCCCAGTGTGGTGCTCTGTGATGACCCAGAGGGATGGGATGGGGGTGGCTTCGAAGGCTTAGGAGGGAGGAAAGGAGGAAGAGGATGTATATAAAATTATGACTGATTGTATTGTTGTGTGGCAGAAAACAGCACAACAATGTAAAAACTAAAAACAAAAAATTTAAAAATTAAATTAAATTTTAAAAAGATGGACCAGGCAGAGACATGGAACACAGAGCTGACTTTAATTTATATGAACTGCTAAACTCTCCCACCACACTGAGCCCATATTCTTCATAGTTATTCCTGGGGACAGGTCCTGTTATGGGCCCTTTTATCTTTAGGCAGCTCAAGGGGGAGGTAAAAGAAAGACTTATTGAGTCTTCTGTTTCTTAAAACTAAACAGCCTAAAATAATCCTCATTCCAAAGTCACATTTGGGGGTGGCAAATTTTACTTCCCTGAAATATAAATGAAAAAGTAAAAAGTATTTTATACATTGTTCTATTTTATAGATTATTAATTTATTACATAGAAAATATTTAGAGATATATTATATATAAATTGATTAAGTATATTAAGGGATGTATTTTCCAATCTCTGCAAGTTTATGGAACTAATTAATTTTAAAAAGTAGATTTGCTCTCTTATTGAAGACCCATTATAGAAACTTAACATATCACAATGCTTGTGATAAAAATTATTTTATTCAATTTAAAATATACTTCTAATTTACTTTTTTAAAAAACAGGAAGTCAATTACATTTGTGAAAAACAGACTGTGACAATAATCTCTATCAACTGAATAACTCAATACATTCTCAAAATGGTTATATGAACCAGAAATTCTTTAGGGTCATTGTGGGAAACAATAGATGAAGTCAAATCTTCCTGGATAATTTTGAAAAACACTAAGAAATGCATGTGATTAGTCTTTCTTTTCCTACAAGACCCAAAATGCTAAGAAACAAAAGCCAATCGCTAGTCTATCACGTGAGTGAGTGTGTGTGTGTACAATCCTGGAAATATTAAATCATTATTGAGATGGAAGTTTTTAAAAATAGGTTCCAAAGACACATATCTTTCTGGTTAACTCATCTTTTACTGAATCTACATAACAATTTAAGGAAAATTTCATGATATCTTCTTACATAAAAGAATATTGCAAATATGTAATATTCATATATATGAGAGCATATTAAAACATAAAACAACACGACAAGGAACTCTTACTTTATTTGCTATTAAGTGAATTTTGGTATAATACAGAACCATTAGTTTAAATTCCTGAAGGAATTTGTTACAAATGTTTTGATCTGTAAAAATAGGCTGATGGCATGAACCCTGAAAACAACATTATGGAAGGATTACTGTGCATTAGAAAGAAAGGACTCTTGAAGGATAAAGGAGATATGAGTGTGTCTCTGTGTGTGTGTGTGTGTGAGACAGAGAGGTGAATTGAGAGAATAAGAATACATTCTAGGTGGTTTATTGCTTAGAATTCTGTATCAAAATATAGATATAGATCAAATATATTCAGATCAAAATTTGATATCTAAATATAACTTATGACACTTGGTGCAAAACCCAGGGTTTGTATTTAACTCCTCTTGAAATAATATTGAATGAGTCCAGTCAAATAAATCTCTACATTCACACAAAAACTAACTTACTGATAATGATTATTCAGTACATAGCATGTAAAATAAAAAAATGTAGTAATAAATTATCTCTACAATAACTAAATGTAGTATCTCCTCTATAATTCCAACTTTAATTGCATCATTTAAATCGCTCTGGAAAATTAGTCAAATAGTTTTGTGTTTGTATAATACTGTAAAGCATGTCAATTATCTCCTTATAAACAGAACCACCTCTATATACAGTTAAAAGAAGTCTTATAGCATCTTAAAAAAAACTTAAAATCACTTATCCAAAATTGCACTAAGTCATAGCATAAAAAATGGAACAAATCACTGGGTAAAAGACTGTGTCCTAGACACCTTAAACATAAAGATATTTAAAACTATGTGACTAATACCTCAAACTCTCTGGCTAAAAATCCAATCAGAACTCCGAGATGCTAACTCTCCTGATCTTCTTAGTTGCCAAGTCCAGTCAATTCTTCCCTTACACTCTGTCTCTGTCTTCTACTCATGTCACTGACTTACTCTAGATACGCTTTTCTTTTTAGATTCATACAATCTTTCTGACTAGTTGCTCAGCCTTGGAGCAAACAAGTTTTCCTTATATTCTGTCACCAAACTCACTTTTGAAAACTACTCTGTTTTGATGGGGGACTGTAATATCAAAATAAAACCCTCATGTTAAGATATAATTGGTTAGTTTCTCTTTGTTTTTTGAGTCAAGATTGCTTAAAATATGATGACTAAAAAATTCCTTAAATTGGATAATTTGGGGTCTGAGTAGGGAAAAGAACACACATAGTATATTCAATTATACATCATCTTTAGCTAGCTTCCTTGTTTTTGTGTTCTCTTGAGAGCTACTGTCAAAATTCTTCTCGGAAAAATAACAAAGGATAAAGTCAAAATAATTTCTTTTTTGTATATATCCTCCAGGAAAAAAGTGCTCTGAAATGACACTGATATCTTAATATCATATTACTCAGTGGTATTTCTAAACTTTTATATTTCAGTACATTGGCTTATTTGTTTCTTGTGAGATAATTTGCTTTTTAATGTCCCATGTTTGGGAAAAGGAAACTGTATTACTGACCAAGGCTCTTGTTCCTGGTAGCTGAATATGAAGGAATACAATGGGAAAGCAGGTGAATGCTAAAAGATGTATGGAAAGAAAACACCTGTAGATATTTTATTTTTTGCCCCCAGATTCCCAATATTTTCAACATGCCCAAGGTCAACAGATGAGACTGATCCTTCTATATTATAATGTAATTTTAACATTCTGTGACTCCTTCAGCCAAACAGGACTAAAATATTTATTTTAATCAATGCCTTCTGAATATAGATAGTAATGGAGGGGAAATGACCATGATTTGCTTAGCCCTGAATTATGTATATTACTCCCATTATAAGAATGGCTCAAGGGACTTCCCTGGAGGTTGAGTGGCTAAGACTCTCTGCTCCCATTGCAGGGGTCCAGGTTCAATCCCTCATCAGGGAACTAGATTCCACATGCCACAACTTAAAGATCTTATGTGACACAACAAAAGATCTTGCATGCCTCAACTAAGACCTGGTGCAGCCAAATAAACAAATATATATATATGTGTGTATATATATATATATATATATATTTTTTTTTTTTTTTTAAAGAGGGGTTCAAGATGCTGGGGAAAATATCATCCTCAACCCCAGATCCAGTGCCATGGCCTCCATTCTCCACCCCAACCTAAGATTGTTAATCTTCATACTTATTGGTCTCTGTGTCAAGAAAAGCTTATCCAACATTCCCTGAATTAGGCTATTGTGTGCTTATCTACTTCAATCTGGAAAAGAAACCTGCTACCAAAACTGACAAAATTTCTGTGTTTTCTGGATAATCTTTCTCACAAAGAAGTGAAAAAAGAGAAATCTCCTTTCTAAAAGGCCCATAGATAAGAAATCACATTTTTTATTTTTAATTGTCTTGATTATGCAGGAATGTGGCTAGTGATTTAAATGCATAGTTTACAATGAGGGACCCACAGTGGTTGCCATATAAAGAAAAGTTTTCAGGAATTACTACATAGTTTAAAATTATACTATGTTGCTTCAGGAACAGTAAGGGCTATACAAATTTTTATAAATATCTAACTGTCTAACATATTTTGGTTTCTCTTATGTAGTGTGTGTGTGTGTGTGTGTGTATGTACTTCACAATTATAATTCATGTTTGTAATTTGCTCATCTTAATTTTTTTCTGAACTGAATGTTTCACTACATCCACCCCCAACGGCCACGCTATATCTGTTTGCTGAACAAGAATTAATATATTACAATCCTGTTACCACATGGAGACCAATAACTAAACTTTCCAAATGCAACTGTCTTTCTTTGATGGCAACAGAAGAGTGAAAATTTAGGAGTAAACCCTCACAGCAGACAACCTCTAGGGAAAATGCTTTTAGACATAAAGTGGGTGGCAGTAATTTTAAAGGAATTAAAATAGGCCATCCTGTGCAAAGCCTATGTGAAAAAAAGAAAAATACTATTTTAGAATAGTTACCAAAACTGCTAACACATATTAGTGGTGCATATTTACTTTGGACTCTGGGATGAAATAGCAAAAAACAAAACAAAACAAAACCCAATTTAAAAAAGTGATATTTGAGTCACTTTGCCCATTATAAAACAAGCAGCAGTAGTCAACTGCCCAGAGCTGTGAACTGAGGAGGAAGGAGGCGGGTTGTATTCCTCAATCCCACACTAGCTGATAAATAATAAATAAGCAATAAGAGGAGAAGGATAGGAAATAAAGTCTGGGCAATGAAGAAAACTGATGATACAACTTAATATCATATGAATACTGTCAGATTGTTGTTGTTTTTTTTTTAAATTTCTATCATCATAGAATATTTGAGAAGATACACATCGTTCAAAGGTATGACTAGCAAAATCTGGTCTTTACTAGGTGCTGCTTTTACTATATTGCTCCCTATTAAAAGGTAATTGACTGATTTAATGATTTATATATATATATTTTTATTTTTCAGTGGGTTTTGTCATACATTGATATGAATCAGCCATAGAGTTACACGTATTCCCCATCCCGAAAAATTGACTGATTTAATGATTTATATTTTTTTATTTTTGAATACTTTCAGTATTACAAAAACTTTTCAAAAACCAGAATTAAAAGTTACCACGTATTTCTTCACCCAAATTTCCTACAACCCAATGCCTTCCTGCCTCCCTCTTTTCTCTCCTCTTCCTTCCTTCCTTCTCTTCTTCCATCTTTCCTTCCCTCCCTCTCAATCTCTTTCTCATCAAATCTGGAATCACAAATGGAATTTAGTTTTCCACTTAATCTCCTCAATTTCAAACAGTTTGTTGGTCTGTCTTTGCTTTTCTTATTTTTGCTTCTTTTGGGCAGAAAAGTCATAGATATAATGTTTTTTTTTATCTCAATGTATCATAATGGGGGGCGCTGGTTGATTTGAAACAAATATTAAATTCACCACATTTTATTATTAGATGGAACTGGCTGCTGTAAGAAAAAGCTTTACTTTCTCCCCGATTTGGATTCATTCATTCCTTCATTCTTAGCAGTATAGTCTCATGGCTTCTTATTATATCCTGGGGATTATAATCTTTTACTACTATTATTTATTTTGATGCTTAGATGGTCCCACATTTGGCCAATGGAAGCCTCTCTATATTGCTTCCAACGTCATTTTGACATGTTCCCATAATCTGTGAGCACATTCTTATTTCTCTTTGGTGCACTAAATTGTCATTTTTTTGCAAGAAATCTCTTGAGTTCTTTGACTTCTCTTTAGTTAAAATTTTTGAATAGTCTTTTCATATATAAAGCAATGAAAAATTTTTAGTAATTACAAAACTAAGTAAATTTACAAAGAAATTTGGTAAAGTATGTTAATTAAGTACATAAAGTACATAAGTAAGTTAATTAAGTACATAAAATAATTACAGAGATTACAAAAAGCTTTAGCACTTTCAAAAGATAAAAACTGAAGCATCCTGAATTTTGAAATATAGGAATATCTCACTGTGTAAAAAAAGTGGAATACAATAAGGTAAAACTGCTAATCTGGAACAACATTAAGTAATCTCACTAATATCACATATAGAAGTACCATCATCCCATTAGACACACACACAAACACACATCAAACAAAACGGGTAGCAAAAATAAATCTATAACTCTCTTTGTGTGTGCTCAGTTGCTCAGTCATGTCCGACTCTTTGTGACTCCATGGACTGTAGCCCACCAGGCATCCCTGTCTATGGGGATTCTCCAGGCAAGAAGACTGGAGTGCGTTGCCATGCCCTCCTCCATGGGATCTTCCCAACCCAGGGATCAAACCCAGGTCTCCCACATTGCAGGAAGATTCTTAACATCTGAGCCATCAGGGAAACCCAAGAACACTGGAGTGGGTAGCCTATCCCTTCACTGGGGAACTTCCAGAGCCAGTAATCGAACTGGGGTCTCCTGCACTGCAGGTGGATTCTTTCCCAGCCAAGTCACCAGGGAAGACCATGATTCTCCTTAGCTAAAAATAATTTTAATGACAAAGTTTGAGGATTATGGAAATCACATGGTAGTTTGGAGAAGAGAAAGGCTACCCACTCCAGTATTCTGGCCTAGAGAATTCCCTGGACTGTATAGTCCACGGGGTCGCAAAGGGTCAGACATGACTGAGCAACTTTCACTTTCACCAAATTTTCACTTTCAACTTTGAATTACCTAGATGATGCCAACAGAACAAAATAAAGGCAATGAGCTGGGCAGAGAAACAACTCCTTCTCTGAACACTTCAAATGCACTTTGAAAACTGTAAAAGATAGGAGACATGTAGACAAGATGGTTTAGCAACCAATGTCTGGGTTACCTCTATCCGAGCTCTTGCCAGAGTATATTATCACTGGTGTATCGGCCTGTCTCCCTGATTAAACAGAGGCCATCTCTGTGTTCCTAACACTTAATTACCATTGAATAAACATTTCTTGAAATAATTAATCCATAAATAATGAATGAACTTTGTAGTAGAAATTTTACCACTCTGCTCTCTTGCCTGATGGAGTATGTAGCTAATGTGTATAGTGCTTCTCAGTTGACTGTCAAAATATCCCAGGAATCAGATGATATTAATATTGCTGTTGTTCAGTCGCTAAGTTATGTTCAAGTCTTTTGTGATGCCCCCCAGGACTACAGTCCGCCAGGCTCCTCTGTCCATGGGATTTTCTAGGCAAGAACATTGGAGTGGGTTGCCATTTCCTTCTCCAGGGCATCTTCCCAACCCAGCGATCAAACCTGCATCTCTACACTATGTTTAATACATTTAGAACCGCCTTTGGCATTTTGGAATAAAAATTTTCTTTTAAGAAAAATCCTATAGGGTGAGAGGAATTGGGAGAGCAGCACTGAATCATATATACCACCATGTGTAAAACATATAGCGAGTGAGAAGCGGATGTATAGCATTGTGAGCTCAGCTTGGTGCTCTGTGATGACCTACAGAGGTGGGATAGGAGTAGGAGGGTGAGAGGGAGGCCCAAGAGGGAGAAGATGTACGTATATCTGCAGTTGATTCATGTTGTATAGTAGAAACCAATACAGCATTGTAAGGCAATTATCTTCTAATTAAAAACAAATTTTTTTAAAAAAGAAAAATCCTAAGAACTATAATAATCTTGAATATTCCCTTTAAGTCTCCAAAGTCACCAAAATATTACAGTCACTGCAGTTAGTCAGATCCTGGCTCTGATTCCATCACTCTCATCCACTGATTCTTCTCTGCCGAGGACCACTGTTTTTGGCTTGTTTAAATGATCAGCTTCTACTCAATCGCCAAGCCTCAGCTCAAATATTGTTGTTGGGAGAACTTCAAATACAGTTAGCCCATCTTTCTTTAAATGCCCAGTTTACTCTGAACGTTCCTTTGTAGGTATGTCCCAACACTGGACTATAATCATTGGTTTGATCCTATCCCCTGATGGGTCACAGTGCTGTACGTACAGCAGACATGCAAGAAATGTTTGTGAGGTTAAAGATGCTTATTTCTAAGTACTCTTAATTCCAGGAAAAAACAGTTAAAAATATATATGACAAGAGAGAATTAATGATTTTTTTAACGCAAGTTTAAATAGGTATGTAGTTGGAGTATCCTGGTTTATAAATACCAGAAAAAAATCTAGCACCATTCTTGATGCTATGTAAACACAGTCACTGAGGAAAACCTAAACCTCCATGAGATAAATCTTGTGAAGGTAATATGTTAACTATCCTCTAACACGATTAGCCATGATTATAGACATTATAGCTAGATTCAAAGGCAGGAACCAAGCATGGGTAGCTATTCTACAGCAAATGGTCTAGATACATGTTGAAAGAGAAAAGTCTCAGGTTAAAAGTAGTGAAAGCTACAATACCAAGAAAATCACACTAAATTACTTCCCAATAATCAAACCTCTGATTAAGCTTGAGTGATAATCCAAATCTCCCACTCTTCCAAATTTTAAATGATAAAGATTTTTTTTAAACTTTTCTTAGTTTCAATTAGTGGTTCTTAAAAGAAGCTTGTGAACTCTAGATTAGGGTCATATGGCATGCTTTTTAGAGCAGCTGTTAAGTGTACATAAAGGCCCTAGAACAGGGACCCAGAATATCCTGAGGCAAATCACTAATTCCAGAGTGCAAAGTAGCATCACCAGCAATTAGCCTCGGGCGATCTTATTTATTGATGCCAAAAGGACATATGATAAGTCTTGATTAGATGTTAACAATAAATCCACCTAATACCGAGAACTGGAATAATTCTTTGCTTTTGGATTCTACTGAAGCCTAAGTGACATGGTGATATTGGTTCTTGCAATCCATCAGAAATATTGCCTGAAGCCTCAAATCTATTGCTGTGTTAACCAGTGAAGGCTCACCGTGGAGGAAATTCTATATGTAACTTGGCCTTCAGTTAAAGAAATTCTTCAAAAGTTTTCCTAGCCTAGCAATTCCTATAGTAGCTAATATGGATCTTTAGCTCCGAGGGTCATGGGATGCTGTTCAATAGCGAAGGAAATATTGAAACAAGTAGAAGGTCAATTTAGAAGAAGCAGTGATCTGAATCTCCCCCAGGGTGCCCTCACATTAAGCTTGGATTTGTAATTGAAAATAAATCTTTCACGTCTGGGTGACAAGTCCGAGGTCCTGTCCTGGGTGCAGTTTTCACGAAGCATTATATTTTCCAACTTGAAGTCACTGTCCTTTTCAGCTGATTTTGACCTGCCATGCCACAGTAGGCTGTAGGCTGCCAAGTGATTAGTTATTCAGGGAAAAAGTGAAACTAATCTCTGTATTAATATACATGAGGTGAAATGAGAAAGGATCAGAGACTTGGAGGCACAGAGACTGATGTTACAAGCTGTGCAGAGGCAGACTCCCCCAGACCTGGTAGGAGAACCAAATCCCAGAGAGAAAGGTGGCATTTGGCAGAGGTGCTGGAAGAGACAGTTGCTGTGGGTTGAAGTGACAACTTGATTTTCTTGCACTTTAATGTAAAGAGTTAGTCCTTTTTCAGAATAAAAAGAGCACTCTGTTATTATGCCACTTAGCGAAAGGCATGCAAGTGGAGAACTCAATTTTTTTTCTTTTACTTTGAGGATGGGAAGGGAGTTATATTGAAGAGATGTATGACTTAAAAAAACATTACTAACTTACAAAGCATTTCTGCATCAATTTGGAATTTTCTGAGGAACGTATATATATCGTCTATCTTCCAGTAGAAATACCTTCTTTCTCTTAGAGAATCAGATAATCGTGGAGATGAATATCACAAATATGAATCTTTTCATGAAAATTAGTTCATTGAATCAGCATTCATTGGGCACCTACTTTTTGCCAGGTACTCTGCAAGATCCCCTGGAGAAGGAGATGGAAACCTACTCCAGTATTCTTGCCTGGAGGATCCCATGGACGGAGGATCCCATGGACAGAGGGGCCTGGTGGGCTACAGTCCGTAGCGTCACAAAGAATTGGACACGACCGAAGCAACTTAGCATGCATGCACTGCTAGTTATGCAATGTACAAAGTCTAGTCAGACATGTTTCCTATTATTCAGAAAGTTAATTTTATCCAAATGTTTCCTGAACGTATTTCTTGGTCTTCCTGCAGTCTCACCACGGAGACAGTATGTGAAAAAGATTCTTAGGAATCTACTTACTGAATCAGAATGTCTGGGCAAGGGGTCCAGAATGCCTGGGGGTGGGATATGCACTTTCAGCAAGGTCCCAGATGAGTTCCATGTGCACTACAACTTGAGAATTCTGGTGTCTTAAAGGTAAAGAGTACAAGAATTTCCTACCCAAAATATTAGGGCTGGAAGTAATGTTAGTAACTAATGTCATCGCATAATTGTATGTATGAGAAACTAGTACCAGAGACTGAACATAAATTGCCTGATGTCACACAGCTGTTTGGGAGTCCAGTTTTCCTATCCTCTAAGCCCTGTGCTTGCAAAAGGTAGCTACATTGTCCATGTTCACTCTTCTATTTGCTCTACTAATCAACTATTCCCATGTAATAGTGGTTGGGGTTATAGGATTATGATGGCAAAAATTTACTATATGAAATTGTTTACCCTGTTGACTTCTTTTCTAGACTACCTTCCATTTGCCCTTAACTATTCTAGAAAAACAGGGATATTTACTCATGTAAAAATCAATTTTCCCACAACAAAAAATGAATACATGAAGTCTATTTTATGTACCTTTATTAACTTTTCTTGCAGTAAAGAATGTTGATTATTATCTATAAATTATCCTTATATTTCCAAAGGAAAGGGAAAACTGAATTTCAAATGCAGGGAAATAAAATCTTTAATTTTACTTTTAAAGTTCTAGCTACCTTGGGAAGAAAATTCTCTTGTCAATTGATTTTTTATTATTCTTTTTGGTAGGAAATTCTTTTCAGAGTCGAAATACCTATATAGTGCAAGCTAGTTTCCTTTTGTTCTGTACTCAGAGAAGATAGAAAACATCTGGCAGCTTCTTCTGGCAGTATATTCAAGAAAAATCTTTATACTCTTCAGGCAAAATAATCCAGCCTCCCCCCTCCTCTATTGTATGAATCTAATTCGCATCTCTTATATAAATGGATAAATGCATGATATAGATGAATATTTGTTGATCAGAGCCAAGTTATAGTAGTTCAATTTGCAATTTATTTGAATTTATTTGAATAAAGTTAATTTATAAAGTCAATTGAATAAAGTTAATTATAGCAAAAGTAATGTTATTCTACGTGCTCTTTAGGATTTTCACCTATTATCCATGCCAAGAGAAAAATCATTGTGCAGCATGCTAAGAATTTTTTTTGATCTTCTCTAAGAGGAAAGGTTGCTTGCATATTGCATTTGACCAGGTCTACCTCCGTGAGGTAGTTACTCATTAACAGAGCCACCTGAGTGAGGAGACTGTTGAGGCACAAAGGAGTTGGCCTGTAGGGGGAGCCTTTTTCTAATTTACACAGAGGTGCATTCTGTGTTTCGCAGAATTCAGGGTAGCTGGCCCAAGAGGTACCCAACATGCTTCCTCCAACCGTTTAGGATTATATTTGTGTGTCAACAGGCTTAGACTCTTTCCCCATCTCACCATGCTTACAAAGAAAAAATAATAATAAATTACATGCTGCAAATGGTTCCAATATTAAATGCACATTATTTGTAAAGTTTTCATTAGTTCTTAATCATTTCTGTAAATATCTTAGAATTATAAAAATAGCAGTTTTGTATTTTATACTTAGTTGCCTTTTGTTTCTTAACATTGAAATTGGCTAAGATTGCTAGCACCGAAGAGGAAAAATTCCACCAAAGCGCACAAGGGGTTGACTCAACAAAAGCAGTCAGCCCCAGTTACAGGTACAAGTTTGGCGATGGAGCAAACTTTATTTCCTACTAAGCTGAGCTGGTATGGTCATACTGTACCCAGTGGTAAAACAAAAAAAGCTCTTTCCTTATTGAAAACAGCATGTCAGGTTCTGCCCAGAGAAACTTCACTCAGAGGAACAAGCAGGGCTCGGAGGGTAAGAAGCGGTGATCAATATTTGATTATATAGATCCTAGGTCACAGCTGCTCGTTTCCTGAGCTGGGCCACAGCTCCTCTTAAATTATTTGCGATCGGAAGTAAAGAATGTTAATTTTTCAAACTCAGCTTTCAGACCCAGCACCTCGTCTGCTCCACTAGTATGACCTCCTTCTCCTCTTTTTTTTCAGCCTCTGTTTCAGCCAGGTCAGGCTTCTATTCTTTTTCTTTCCCAGACTCTTCCTCCAGGCTTTCACTTTTGTCAGTGTCTTTCTACTTGCGTTTTCTTTACCATCTGAAATTTTCTCTGCATTAGATTCTCATTCCTCAAGTTGCCATTTTTTCTTTTACAACTCTTACCCTGCACACGAATAAATACCTTAATTTACACCAAATAAAATTAAAATATTTTAATATATATTATAATAAATTACATACATATGATCTTTCCAGAATATAGACTAATTACATGGATTTTAGTAATACCTATTTTATATGCTTCCCAGGTAGTTCAGTGGTTAAGGATCCACCTGCAATGCAGTAGACACTGGTTCAATCCCTGGGTCAGGAATATCTCCTGGAGAAGGAAATGGCAACCCACTCCAGTATTCTTGCCTGGAAAATCCCGTGGACAGAGGAGACTTAATGGGCTACAGTCCATGTGGTTGCAAAAGAGTCGGACACGACTGAGCAAATAAAACAATGAAACCATTCTATTACATGAGACTAGTCGCTCAGGCGTATCTGAATCTTTGTGACCCTATGGACTGTAGCCCACCAGGCTTCTCTGCCCATGCCAGGATTCTCCAGGCAAGAATACTGGAGTGGGTTACCATGCCCTCCTTCGGGAGACCTTCCCAACTCAAGAATCAAACCCAAGTCTCCCTCATTGCGGGCAGATTCTTCACCATCTGAGCCACCAGGGAAGCCCATTCTATTATAAAGTAATCAATAATAATTCTTGTCTTATGTACCAGAACTAGAATTTAGTGAGAACATTATACTACACTAGGTTCTTGGTTAGGTATTTTACATATCACATTTCATTTAACTAGATAATGACCCTGAATAGTAGATAAGAGTGTGAGGTCACCTAGTGAGTTAATGAAAAAGTAAGACTTAAAGGCTTTGTCTTGAAAAAAATGCACTTAATATTTTGATAAAGAAGTTTGCCTTTATGTATGATCTTTCTTTAAACCAAATATTCATCTTCTGTAGCAACCTAAAGGGTGACTTTTCCTGGGCTTCTAAGCATTCCTCTTTTCAACACTTTTTTCTCCTTAACAAATCATCCAACCGACATAACCCCCATTTCTTCCTTGATAATATAATCTTCTCCTTTCTACAGGTCACACATTGGAGCCAATGCATGATCCATTTGTGACAATGAAACACAGCAGTCTCCTTCTTATAATACAAAGGCACAATCAGAGAAGAGAAAAATAACTAAGCAAAAAAGGAAAATGAGGGAAACTCCTCTGGTTTTAAACATAACTCAATAGAAAATTTTTCTTTCATCAAAAGTATTTCCAGGATAATGACTTGTGGTTTCTTCAGATTTCATATAAGTAGAACAGGACTCCTTTTTCATAAAGTAGGTAAGTGGATAAAGTACTCATTCATTACTACATTAATTTTAAAGGAAATGTGAACTAGCTTCACTTGATATCAGCACTCATCTCAAAGAAAACAGCTGTCAGTCAGAGCTCCGGGGTCAGAACTGTCTAGTCTTATTTCAAGGAAGGGCTATGTTCCCTTGTCAGGAGCAACTTAAATAGACTGACATTGTATCTTTGTCCTGAGTGCATCATTCTTCATATCTTCTGTGCAGGACCATATGGTTCTGATGGGAGGGGGCTCCCTTAATTATATTCAGAACATATAGTTCAGCTCAAGGGAAAATGTATTGGAGCAAGTGACAGGCACAGTGTCAGGCACTGAGTGTAGAGAAGCATGGAAATTAAGGAACACACACATTAGAACAAACTACAATAAAAATGAAGGAAGAAATCCTCGTCTCAACTTACTGCTGTTTTTAAATGAAGTAGTACATGATATTAAAGGTAAGAGTAGAGTAGGGTGTTACCTACAACAGGTGTATTTATAATGCCTAGAAAACAGGACTTTAGATGTGCAACATCTTATTCAGAGTCTAAGGCTGTACCACTGAGAGACAAATGTACGGGCACTAATACAATTGTTATATTCCCTTGAGGGTTCCTTACGACTTTCATCTGAAACTTTCCATTGTATGGAGGGCCATCACAAATCTTCTGGGCATGGAAAAGTCACAGAGTAAAGGGCAGAGAAAGAAGGGTGGGGAATTTGATAGTATTAAAGTAATATAAAGAGCTCTAATATCGAGGCTGTATATGGGATTATAGTGTCCAATTTTGGCTTTAACTTCCCATACTCTACACTGAGATATAACCTTTATATTAGAATTCTTTATTTTGCAGTATTTATTTCCCAGTACACTTCCTAACAAACCATTACTACCCAATAAGTGTTTGCTAAATTGGTGACTATACATATTAATTGTGGATAATCTTTTTTTTAAGTTTCATTTATTTTTGATTCACTACTGTGTGCAGGCTTTCTCTAGTTGTCGTGAGTGGGGGCTGCTCGCTAGTTGCTGGGTACAGTCTTCTCATTGCACTGGCTTCTCTTGTTGCAGAACACAGGTTCTCGGGCGCGCAGGCTTCAGTAGTTATGGCATGTGGGCTCAGTAGTTGCAGCTCCCAGGCTCCAGAGCACAGACTCAATAGTTGGGGCACATGGGCTTAGCTGCTCCAAGGCATGCAGGATCTTCCTGGATCAGGGATCGAACCTGTGTCTCCTGCATTGGCAAGTGGGTTGTTTACCATGGAGCCACCAGGAAAGCCCCTTACTGTGGATAATATTTATAAAAAATTATGTGCAAGACCCTTTTTCATATTAGACTATAAATATTTGAATGAGATGGAGGGGAGTGAAAAAGATTCATCTTTGTATCCTCTGCCAGCTTCTAGCACACAATAGGTCATAAGTTTATAGGATGACACAATGTATAAATGAAGTGGGGGTCTTGGCTCTGCCATTCTCTCTGCGCATCCCCTCACTTGCTAATGACCTGGCTAAGTCCCTCTTGCAAATCTGAAGATAGAGCTGGAAGCCTGGCCCCTACCAGATCCGAAGCAGAACTGACTGTGTGGTGGGCCACCTCACTCACTAACGCAGCCAGTGTGAATGACTGAGGCACTCCTGCTCTGCTCATTTCTTCTGTACAGACACAGGTTAAAAACATGTCTTGTGGATGATTATTTTTCAAGAATATGTAAATGGACGTACACCACACATCTGTAAGTTTTCAGACACTCTCAGGACTCATTCAGAGGAGGTCAGACGCGAACAAAGCAGAGCAGAAGCCACTGCTGTGGAGCCTGAAATTCGAACCTTTAACCGCTGGGAGGTTCCTGGCTGAGACGGCTGTTTGTGACTTCCTGCCATAGCTGTGATGAACTCTTGGCATTAGCTTGCTATCTCCTTTCCTAGCTGGGCCGCTTGATCGGTGAATGATGAATGCAAGTTGGTCTGGCTGACAGCTGTCTGCTGCCCAGGAACTATGGAAAACTGTGAGTAAAGTTAAAGGATTGGAGCGACTTCTCAGCTGCACTGATAAAATAATTTAGATGAGAAGTCTGAATAAGAGGTAAAGTTGTGAGAGAGACCTGTCACGAGGTCCTTTGTATAAGTTTTGAGAAACAGACTTTTAAGAGAGAAGCGAAGGGGGGTTTTTCTCTCAAAGACATTGAACATACCAGATAAAGTTGAAGAACTCATGTTAAAAAGAAACTCAGTAAGTAGTGAGTCTGTTGAGGTCAAGGTTATTTTTACAATTTCTAGGAATTGTGTATTCATAGGGCTTACTGTATAATAGGCTCTTAATAAATGTCCATGGACTTGAACTGAAAATGAACACAGTACTGTCCAGACTAGGGAATCACCTGTAATGCTGGTCTCTAAACTGGCCTAAATCCATGGACGACTCATAAATTTTAGTGGAATTATAAAGAAGCATATACAATCTTCCTTAATGCATGACTGATTCCCAGCAATGTAGAGAATACTTAAGATGTATCAATTTTCAGACTTGGAAATGCTCTAATTAAATAGGCTCTTGAGCTGCTGGTTCTTGAGGATTATTCTATTCTGAATGCTTACCTGGTCCATGACATAACACCATTAAGGATCAATGGGCATTTAAGTTGAATTAGTTCAAATTACTCATCACCTTCTTAAGGTAGACTAACCATGCTCTCTCTGGTTCCTACTGACCCATTCATCACTGTGGCCATCTGCTGATTATCAAGAACCATTTTTCTCCATTGCAAGGAACTTGTCCACCCATTCATTCATGAGTGCAATTCCTCTAGAATCAAGGAAAATATTTTGTTAAAAATGAAACTAGGGTCCTCCAGGGAGATTTTTACTGAAGCATAGCCTCACCAATTCCCACAAAATTTTGTCTGTGTGTGGAGAGCTGGTTTTACAGTTATAACTAGTTGGATTTAGAGATAAAATCACATATAGAGCAACCAATACAATTGAAAGGGCAATGATTTTATTTTCATTAAATTTGACTTAGGCCAAATAGATAAGTGTGTGGTGGGAATCTTGCTATTTTCTCATTTCTTTTATATTTTTTAGATTTCTTCTAATCTCAGCAAGCCCGAACCAGGGTTAGCACTATTCTCATTCTAAAATACTTGTTTTGGGACTAGCTAATTAATCTCATGAATGTCACCAGATGTTATCCCTAGAGCTTTGTCACATAATAGGTATTTGATAAATATATATATTGAATTGAATTAAGAATGGGCACAATTTTGTTAAGGTGAGAACCACCTTTGATATTAATCTCCAAGTAAGGTCAGTTAGGTTCCATTACCATATTAGGTAACATTTTCATGTAATAGGAGACTTTTCAAGACAACATTCAGAGTTGGTTATGTCTTAAAAATGTAAAAAGAAATTGAGCAGATTATTTCAATCAAAACATAAAGTGATCACTTTTTTTCATATAGAGAGCTTTTGAAACTTACTTTTAGAAAACGCCTAGAGGTATAATATTTGATGTCAATAATATTTACTAGTAATATCAAGAATTGGGAAACAATGTTATCATTATTTATAGCCTTTGCAGGGTTAATTGTATCTCTTATCTATTCAGTTATCTGTGTTTAGAGATCAGATTTATTTTTCTCATGTTTTTTAATTCCAAGGAAAAGCTATTCAACCAAGAGTATTTTCCTAAATAATACTGGCTAGGGAAAACAGAGAAGAGTATAGTTTTAAATCAGTTGCCTATTATTATTTGTCAGTCATTGGCAATATGTTCTTCCAACAGTTTTCAGAATTGATAGAATGGAATGCCTAATATTGAGTTAACTCTTGTAGCCCGTCCCCACAATCTCAACAGAAAACTTAAGTCATGTTTCATATATTAAACAACAGCAGCTATGTAGGAAAATTAGTTAAAAATAAGGGTGGTTGTCTTTTGAATTAAAAATCACAGAGACTCTAAATGCCACTTAAAAAAAAAAAAAAGAGTGCTATGAATCTATACTTCCCAAATGGAAACTGCGAAGATTAAGCTACTGCTGGCTGTACATCTGTCACACAAAACAGCCGCGTCAGAGGGTATGGATTAAAATAGAAATAGATTGTGTAGATGCTCTTTTGGCTCCAGAACATCCTTATAAAACACCTAGTCACACACATCCCCCGTCTAATTTTCTAGCAACAATTTAAATAAATACAAGATGTCAGACAATAGTCCCAGTTCAGGGAAAAAAGGGCTTCAATTCCACCCAAGTTAATTGAGGCTAGAATCATTCCTGCGACATCTATGGCAATTTCACATTGGTGCACTTCAATTAAGGAATAATAAGAGTGCAAAGTAATTTATACTCATAGATTAGATGTCGCCTGTGAAAAATTACCGATTAACTCAAAGGCGGCCTCTGGAGTGCTCACCAAGCATTTTAATGGGGGTCTCTCTGTCACCTCTTGTCCTAGTATCTGGTCAGAAACCAGCAACACTCTAAATCTGCCTTTTAGAAGATTCAATATACCTGTTTTGCACATCTATGACTTCCCCTCTTAAAAATTCTCTAAACCATAACTGTTTTGCAGTAATAATCAATTTTAATCACCTCATTGTTTTATTTTCTTCACACTTTTTTCTTTTATTTCAACTCTTCCAGTATTACTCAGCATTAAAAGGCATTTCCTTCAATAAGGTAACAATAAGAAGACATTTTGAGGGGGATAATATTGCTATTCAAATGTTCTGTATTGGTTTTTTTCATCTAAATGAGTATACATAGCTAACTTTCAACAATGAGAAAATGTGATGTTTCTTTAAAGAGGGACTCAATTCTTAATTACTGTTTTCTCTAAACTAAAATTTTATGTCTTAGTCAATGATGATTATCATGTAGAAAATTTTGTGCATAATATTTGACCTTTTTAAACTCTCCACAAATTAAGCAGGAGGATTATCACTTGATTATTTGTTCTCAAATCAGTACTATCTTCTTGAAGTGTCTAAAGACACAGTTAAAAAACATTAAATGAAGACAAAAAACTAAAAATAGCTTAACTGAAACTATTACTCTCTTTCCCTTCTTCAGTTATTATCTGAAAAAAAATAAAGAAAATCTGCACTTATTTTATTAAAAAAGAAAACAGTCTACTTTCAGTTGTTAGTAATTTATTCTAAAAGATGAAAAACCACAATTAAACACAAGTGAAGCAAGTTGACTTCCCCCTTTCTCTGTGATGATGGAAGTGTCAGAGAGCTAGGACCTAACATGAAAGACAATCTGGGTACTAAGGTGAGTTCTCCCACTTATTAGGGGTGTGAATTTCAATGAACCGAACATATTAACCTGCGTGCAACATTGTTTTCTGAAGGCCAAACACGGGAACAATGAAACTACCTTGCCCGGCTGACTAATTGCATTAGCAAAGGTTGACCCTGTGAGCTAAGGGCAGTTGTCATTTTTGTAGGTCACTTTTCATATAGGACCCCAGAAGAATTTTTAAATGTTTATTTCTATCTGTAACAAGTATTTCGTGGTTCTCTTTCTAAGAATAAGGGATTGGCCACACTATAATTAATGAGAGCCTGCAACACCACCAACCTCATGCGACTTTCAGAGAACATAGTGTGTGTGTGCATGTGTGTGGGACTCTGTTATGTCCAACTCTTTGTGACCCCATGGACTGTAGCCTGCCAAGTTTCTCTGTCCCTGGGATTTTCCAGGCAAAAATACTGGAGTGGGTTGTCATTTCCTCTTCCAGGGGATCTTCCCAACCCAGGGATCAAATCTGGGTCTCTTGAGTCTCCTGCATTTGGCAGGTGGGTTCTTTACTACTAGTGTCAGCCACCTGGGCTGTCAGAGGACATATTTGTTGTTGTTCACTTGCTAAGTCATGTATGACTTTCTGTGACCCTATGCACTGCAGCACCAGGCTTCCCTGTCCTTCCCTATTTTCCCAGAGTTTGCTCAAATTCATGTCCATTCAGTCGGTGATGCTATCTAACCATCTGATCACCACCCCTTTCTCCTTTTGCCTTCAGTCTTTCCCAGCATCAGGATCCTTTCTAGTGAGTTGGCTTTTCACATCAAGTGGCCACAGTACTGGACCTTCAGCTTCATCAAGAGTTCTTCTAATGAATATTCAGGGTTGATTTCCTTTAGGATTGACTGGTTTGATCTCCCTTCTGTCCAAGGGACTCTCAAGAGTCTTCTCTAGCACCACAGTTCAAAGGCATCAATTCTTTGGTGCTCAGCCATCTTTATGGTCCAACTCTTACATCCATACATGACTCCTGAAAAAACTATGGCTTTGACAAGATGGACCTTTATTAGCAAAGTGATGTCTTTGCTTTTTAATATGCTATCTAGTTTTGTCATAGCTTTCTTTCCAAGGAGCAAGTATCTTTTAATTTCATGGCTGTAGTCAACATCTGTAGTGATTTTGGAACCCAAGAAAATAAAATCTGTCACCACTTTCACTTTTTCCCTGTCTATTTGCCATGAAGTGATGGGACTACATGCCATGATCTTAGTTTTTTGAATGTTGAGTTTTTCGTCAGCTTTTCCACTTTCCTCTTTCATCTTCATCAAGAGGTGCTTTGGTTTCTCTTTTATTCCTTAGAATGGTATCATCTGCATATCTGAACTTGTTGATATTTCTTCTGGCAATCTTGATTCCACCTTGTGATTCATCCAGTCCAGCATTTTGTATTATGTACTCTACATAGAAATTAAATAAGCTAGGTGACAATATACAGCCTTGACTATTCCTTTCCTGCTTTTGAACTAGTCCATTGTTCCATGTCCGTTTTTAATTGTTGCTTCTTGACCTGCACACAGGCTTCTCAGGAGACAGGTAAGGTGGTCTGATATTCCCATCTCTTTAGGAATTTTCCACAGTTTGTTGTGATCCACTGTCAGAGGCTTTCATGTAGTCAATGAAGCAGGAGTAGATGTATTTCTGAAATTCCCTTTCTTTCTCTATGATCCAACGAATGTTGGCAATTTGTTCTCTTGTTCCTCTGCCAGAGATCCTTTTCTAAATCCAGCTTGTACATCTGGAAGTTCCCCTTCAAGAATACAGCCTTGTCATGGCAAGTGAAGTGAGTGAATTCGCTCAGTCGTGTCCGACTCTTTGCGACTCCGTGGACTGTAGTCCACCAGGCTCCTCCATCCATGGGATTCTCCAGGCAAGAATACTGGAGTGGGTTGCCATTTCAAAGGGGCTTGCATAACTCAATGAAGCTATAAGCCATGTTGGGCAGGGCCACCAAAGACAGGTCATAGTGGAGAGTTCTGACAAAATGTGGTCCACTGGAGGCAAGAATGGCAAAACACTCAAGTATTCTTGCTACAAGAACCCCACAAAGTGTATGAAAAGAGAACATATTAGAAAAGTTTAAAAAGTGATTGGGACATAAAAAGTGATACAGAGCAGGATTTGAAGATTTCATGAAAGAAAAGGCCCAGGGGAAGTGTGTGTGTGCTAAGGTACATTAGTCATGTCTGACTCTTTGCAACTCTATGGTCTGTAGCCCACCAGGCTCCTCTGACCATGGGATTCTCCAGGCAAGAATACTGGAGTGGGATGCCATGTCCTCCTCCAGGGGATCGTCCCAACCCAGGGATCACACCTTTGTTTTTTATGTCTTCTGCTTTGGCAGGTGGGTTCTTTACCACAAGTGCCCCCTGGGAAGCCCAAGGGTAGGGACCTGCCTAATTTAATGTTAGGTAAAAATTTATGAACTTCAGTCATGAAAATGTGATTCTTTTTTGGTTTGGAAATCTTACTTTGTGGCAGCAGCTTATTTATTTTGCTGACTCTGTTCAGTAAACCTGTCATTGCCAAAGTAACTATATCTCCAGCCTGCCCACCCAAAAGTCTAAAAAGCCAGTAAAGTTGCGAGATCCAAGAAGGTAGACATGTTTAAAAGGAGGAATTTAAGGATAATCTTCCTCTTCCTTGAAGCAAAGGGTTATTGAAGCAGTACGCAAAGGACATACTTGTTTTAGAAATTAGGAATGTCTATAAGTGAATGTTTAAATACTTCCATGGCTTGGGCCTGTTTAAACATTCTATTCAGCTTTTCAAGATATGTGATTCAAAATGGTAGGTGATTAAACAAACCCAACGTACCATTTCTCAGCTTTCCCTCAAATAATGAAAAAGATATGCAGATACAAAATACTTTAACATTTTAAATGACAATAAAAATCAAGTCTGGAAGTTAGACTATGACAAACCTCTTGGAGAACTTGGAACTGATCATAAAATTGATCAAACTGGATTTTGTTCATTTCATACTTACAGATCATTTACAATATGCTAAGTAGTGTAAGCAACTTACAAATGCTGATTCATTGAATCTTGATTAACCTTATTACTAACCTCAGCTCAAAAATCACACAGTTGATAAGTAATAGAGTCTGGATTTGAACTTAGATGCTCTGACTCCAAAGTCCATGTTCAATCCCAACATACTCTGCTGTGAAAACTAGACTAAAAATGACTCCATGAAGCTGAGCTGCTGTGCTGGGCACACAGTCAAATTGGTAAGGATGTGTGTGTAGGTGGGCTTACTGGTTTAGAACATATTTCCCCAAAGACTGTAAGATCCTTCAGGACAAGAGCCATGCTATGTTTGTTCTCTTATGAACATTGAATACCAGGAAAATGTTCTTTTTTTTTTTTTTTAATTGGCAGATAAATGTATCCCTGGATGTTGGTTAGAAAACTGTTTCCTAGGTCTCCTGGCTGAGAAGTCCAAGGTCAACACCTGGTTAGGCATTCATCTCTCTACTGCATGAGAGTCTAGAGCCATACCATCCTGAACACTCCCAATCTCATCTGTACTGCATGAGAACTATATTTAAAATTTGTCTTTTTTTTTTTAAATGAATAAAAGCAGTACACTAAAGAAAACTTGAACCTGAAGAAGAAGAAAATAAAAGCATAAAATGGAAAAAAAATTCTTACTAAAAAGACAGAAAAACCATGACTTACATTATAAAATGAGAAGTTTCCAAAGAAAAGGAGGGTTACGATTACATTTTCTAGTAATTAAAATGATTATAATAGGATGTTATTCACCTTGCTTTTTTAGGAGAAAAGTAAAGGAGAAAAAAAGATACAGTGTTCAAAGCATTGTGTGCCTCTCAAGACTAGGTTTTGTCATTTTTAGCAATTTTTAGCATTTTTAGCATTTTTATCCTGTTGGTCCAGGATAACACCTGTTATTTTAAGTAGATACCAGATAAGTCATGCAAGGCAATCTCAGTTGTAAAGTAGAAGATTTCGCACAAAGAATACATTTTGGAAATTGGTGTAGTGTGGACAGAGAAGAGAAACGGCTGAGGAAAAAAGAAGAAACTAGTGTCTCCCCCAGTTTGCAGAATTGCCCTGACAAGACATTTTCTACCTGGATTCCTGAGTTGGGACCAAACAAAGTAGGGGAGGAACCATAAACCCTCTTAGTATTTCGTGTACTTGAATTCTTACTTTGTTTCAAGATGATGCAGCTGTGGTATTAATTCTGAGCCCCTGAGTGTCTGAGAATAGGAATTTTGTTGCATATATTATCCTTGTACCATGATGTTTTTGCCTAAAACTTGTGTTGTCTTCTGGAAAGAAGTTGGATATAGGGCTAGGGCCAGTATTCTATTTTGTGTTGATTTTGTTGTTTGCTTTATATACTTTGCTTGGGGGAGACACAAGATGAGAGTATGAATTTTTCAGCCTTTGTAATTAAAAAAGTTTTAGGACTTGTCTGAATGTGGGTATCTATTTTTAGTCTTTGCTTATAATAAGGGAAAGCTCTTTTATTTTGGATATTCCTTTTTTCAGCTCAAGAAAACTGTTCCATAATACATTTCATTATGCTTCTGTTCCAATTTTTATATTTTTCTTAGAAAACTCTATTCTAAAGATAGTGTTCTACATTTTTAATATCATACCTGTTATTTTCTCCCTCCTCACTGCAACTCTATTCTCCTTTCCCCCTATATTATAAGTGGGCTTTTAAAGTGTAACCTCTGTATCAGTGGGGCTTCCCAGGTTGTTCAGTGGTAAAGAATCCACCTGCCAATGCAAGAAATGCAAGAGACATGGGTTCAGTCCCTGGATCGGGAAGATCCCCTGGAGGAGGGCAAGGCAACCCACACCAGCACTCTTGTCTGGAGAATCACATGGACAGAGGAGCCTGGAGGACTACAGTACAGTTTCACAAAGAATCAGACATGACTGAGCACCCATGCACGGCGTGGCTATGTCTGTATCAATGAATCAGTTTTCTACTGTATTGATTCTACTCTTTGCTAACATCAATCATTGTGGCTTTAAAATCTGTCACTATTATTTAATTCTCTTGATATCCTCCCTTATCTCACCATCCATTTTTAAATATCAGCCTGATGTTTTTTATTTCAATCTATTTTCTCCAAGTTGATTTATACCTGTTTCAGAGGTAATACATTATACATTCTAGGAAGTATGTCAAATTTCTATAATTATATTCTGGTTTATGTATCATTTTCAGAGGTCTGCTTTTTTATTTTCATCATGGTGATACCTTTCTTTTGGTTGGTGGTATTTTTAAATGGGAAGATATTTTTAGTTTTGATGTTTCCTCTTTTTTTTCTCTTGAGCATGATATCCAGACCCAGAATTTGTCAAATTACAAGTTATGACTTGTTCTTAGTCCTACTCAGTTAACTTTTCAACTGGCAAAATACCCTTCTTAGATCTAAGACTGAAATAGCTGTTTGATGGACACTGTCCTTGACATAGTTTTCAGCAGTTACAATTTTATGGACTGCCTCTGTCTCCAACATGCTAAAACACATAAAGATATAATAACTATCATATAGCTAGGATTCTTTTAATTTATAAAAGGGAAAATGTTTAAAGGAATCAAGCAAAGAAAAAGCAACAATAAAGGGAATTTATTGGGTCATATAATAAAATATTAATAGCTAAAAAGTAATTGACATCATGCATGGGTGCATCCAAAGATTTAACCTCTACTATCATGACCCTCTCTTGCAAAAGTTCTAGATACAAGGGGCCAGGAGAAGATTAGCACAGTACACACATACTAGACACAAAGATCTAAGTTCTCAGATTTGGGCAGCACTTCACTCTGATTTTTAGCCATAAGTATGAAATGGGAATGTAAACAGTTCCCAGGTAGGTTGTCAGTGATCAGAGCCAAAGCATTTCATTCACCCTAGTGAGTAGTAAGCATACAGTCAGTGTAGATGACATCCCATTTGAAAATAAAATAAAAAATTAAAGAGACATTGAGAAAGAGATAGAGAATAATATCAGCAAGGCTGAGAAAAAGTGCTCATCTCCATAAATTACTTACTAAGCGGATTGGAAAACAAATATGGACAATATTATTTTACACTCTCTGTAGGGTACAAAAATGTATAGTATGTGAAGCTGGATTAGAAAGTTATAAAGATAAAATAAGTCTGTGCTGAAAATGCAATCTTGAAGGAGGAAGAAAAACTTAAACTCCCGTATAATAGAGAATAAAGGACAAAGATAGAAGAAGAAAGAAAAGAAATTAGAGTTTGAGACAATGGCTATGTAACCTTAGAGTTGTAGATACACATTTTAGAGGAAAACATCATCAAGGTAACTGCAAAGAAAGCAATTATCAAGCGCAAATTAACAAGGCAAAATTTCAAGTACAAGGATGCTATTTCCCTGAGTTTAAAAATGAATATTATAACGGCCTAGAATAAAAAGATACAAATAAATGAACACCTACTAGAACATAATGTTTGGAAAAGGAAATGGCAGCCCACTCCAGTATTCTTGCCTGGGGAATCCCAGGGGTGGGAGCCTGGTGGGCTGCCGTCTATGGGGTCCACACAGAGTTGGACACGACTGACATGACTTAGCAGCAGCAGCAGAACAAAATGTTTGAATCACAAGGATAATTAACACATCCTTTCGTCAACTGTATAGATAAAAAAGTTGCCCACAAAGGAATAAAAGCCTGACAAGCAACTGACTACTTTGAGACATGAACGAGAAAACAGAAAAGGTGCTACCAAGTTTTCAGGGCAGTATATCAACCTATGACTTAAATTTTTTTTGCTAAATAAACATTTACTCACACATAAAAGCAACAGAATGATAATTTCAGATATGCTTGGCTCAGAAATTATGTCCATTCCGCAGATATTTAAAGATGCATTCCAACTGACTGAATGACAAATTAAAACTCAGAATTTAAAAACTGGAAAACTATATCATTAAAGGACATCAGTCATGTCCAGTTCTTTATGACCACATGGACTTAGCCCACCAGACTCCTCTGTCCATGGGATTGTCCAGGCAAGAATACTGGAGTGGGTTGCCATGCCCTCCTCCAGGGGATCTTCCCGACCCAGGGATCAAACCCAGGTCTCTTGTATTGCAGGCAAATTCTTAACCATTTGAGCCACTAGGGAAGCCCAGTTAAATGACTGCACTGTAAAATTGTTAAACACAGTTAATACTCTTAGCAACTGTAGTTTTGGATAGACGAACAAAGCATAAAACATTTCTGGAATAGAAGCTGTTTAAGCTATAAATAAAAATAATGTAAATTTTTAGATTTAAACAAGTAGATTACATTAAAAAGGCCTTTAAATTGTGTGTGTGCTCAGTTGCTCAGTGCTCAGTTGCTCTTTTGTGACCCTATGGAGTGTAGTTCGCTGGGTTCCTCCATCCATGGGATTTTCCAGGCAAGAATACTGGAGTGGGTTTCCATTTCCTCCTTCAGAGCTTTAAATTAGGAGGAAAGCAAATAAAAGAGAAGATACAGTATTTAAAATTATTCACATTAAATTAGGAAAGCAAAAAAGACTTTAATTTTGGAGTTTACCCATGAATTAAATATAATGTAACTAACTCCTTGAAAGCAACTCAGTAGGATTCAAGTTCCATGTTTTCTTGAGCTTTTAATTATTGATGTACCTCAGCTGCCTAAAACATTTCCTAGCATACAGTAAGCGTACAATAAATATTAGTTGAATGAATTAATTAATGAACTCATACTTTAAAGCATAGTGTGTATGTGCATTTACTTCTATAGATTTAGAAATAATTGTCCTCATTGGAAAATTAAAAATAAACCCACAGAACCCATACAACAAAAACTAAGAACATAAAGATAACTGTTTAGGAATTTTAACCAAGATAAAGAATAAAAAAAAAAAAAAAAAAAAAAACCCTAAAACTAAGCTACATAAGGCCAAGCAGAGTGGCAATGATAATACATCTAAGTAGGATGAATTCTACTTTTAAAAAATGAATTTCTGTTTGATTAAGAAACAAAATCCAAATACGTGCTGATTACAAGTAACCTGTAAAAAAATGTGAAAGTCATTGGATATAAAAGCATTACAAGGTAAAGAAACTAAAAGCAAGCAGTGAGGGCAATAGTAAATTTAGATAAAGGAAAAGTAAAAAAATATTAAATAACATATAATTACATTTTTTCCTAAAGAAAAAAATCCACAGTTGGACCAGAATTATAGCTTACAATGAAAATAGTTGTCATGAATATTTACATGACAAAGAGAATAACATTAAAACAAATAAAAGTAAGCCTCCTAGAAAAATAACAATTTTAAAAATTAATGAGGGAAGCACTGGTAAAAGAACAATTATTTAAAGGACGTTTATGTAACTGGGTATTGGAGAGACTAAGCAGGAAATACATATACACACAGAGAATCTGAATTATATGATTTGGATTACGGATTACAGGTTGAATTAATTTGCTTGTAGTGAACCATAAGCACCTTGCAGAGAACACAAGTGCTTTTCACCCGCCTGTATCATAGTTGGGTTTCCCAGATGATGCTAATGGTAAAGAATCCCCCTGCCAGTGCAGGAGATGCAAGAGACACGGATTCTATCTCTGGGTTGGGAGGATCCCCTGAAGGAGGAAATGGCAACCCTCTCTAGTATTCTTGTCTGGAGTCTGGAAAATTCCATGCGCAGAGGAGCCTGGCGGGCTATGGTTCACGGGTCTGCAAAGCATTGACCATGGCTAAGCATGAGCATGATACTGTGGTTACCAAAACTGATTATACGCTGGGCCCTAAATCTTTGTAGATTTCAAAAAGCATATCAGTAATATTCATTCCATCATTTATTTATTATTATTTATTGAGGGTCCAATATGTACCAATGATCTTCTAAACATTGGAGATACGGCCATGGACAACAGGACCAACTTTTTCCTTCTTGCATTTTAATTTTAGGTGAGGGAGAGAGGAATAAACTAGTAAGTCAGTAAGCACATTGAATATCATCAGTTTATTTTTGTGTATGGTGTTAGAAAGTGTTCTAGTTTCATTCTTTTACAAGTGGTTGACCAGTTTTCCCAGCACCACTTGTTAAACAGGTTGTCTTTTTTCCATTGTATAGTTCTATACAGACAAATAAGAGGAGGGTAAAGGGTGATGATTTTAGAAGAGTTCAATTTATTTCTTTGGGATCATTTTTCTCAAACCTACTGGGAATTTGGGTACTCTTAGTTCTGCCCTGTAAGAAAACACTATTCCATTTGGAATAAAGCCTTTTATAATTTTACATATTCTATCTTACTATCATTCAAAGGTTGAGTTAACAAATCCAAACTTTCAATATTCAAGTAGCAATCATAAATCTCATTTTTAATCACAAAGGACATACATCAGTAAAATATCATGTCTATTAAGGAGGACTTCCCAATTTAATTAAAACAGATTCCTTATTTTTTAAAATTAATTTATTTATTTTAATTGGAGGCTAATTACTTTACATTATTGTGGTGGTTTCTGCCATATGTTGACATAAATCAGCCATGGGTATACATGTATTCCCCATCCCGAATCCCCTCCCACCTCCCCCCATCCCATCCCCCTGGGTTGTCCCAGTGCACTGGCTTTGAGTGCCCTGTTTCATACATTGAACTTGGACTGATGATCTACTTCACATAAGGTAATATACATGTTTCAATGCTATTCTCTCAAATCATCCCACCCTTGCCTTCTCCCACAGAGTCCAAAAGTCTGTTCTTTATATCTGTGTCTCTTTTGTTGTCTTGCATATAGGGTCATCATTACCATCTTTTAAAACTTCATATATATGCATTAATACACTGTATTGGTGTTTTTCTTTTGGACTTACTTCACTCTGTATAATAGACTCCAGTTTTATCCACCTTGTTAGAACTGATTCAAATGTATTCTTTTTAATGACTGAGTAATATTCCATTGGGTATATGTACCACAGCTTTCTTATCCATTCGTCTGCTGATGGACATCTAGGTTGTTTCCATGTCCTGGCTATTGTAAACAGTGCTGCGATGAACATTGGGGTACACGTGTCTCTTTCAATTCTGGTTTCCTCAGTGTGTATGCCCAGCAGTGGGATTGCTGGGTCATATGGCAGTCCCTAGAACTGAAGTCTCAGCCAAGAAGAAATGTTCAGGGGATGGGGATGGAAAGAGTTGAAGTTTGCATATAACTAGGAGGGTTAAAGAGGTGGATAATCCTTGTTTAGGGTCTTCCTAGGTGACTCAGTGGTCAAGAATCTGCCTGTCAACGCAGGAGACATAGGAGACTCAGGTTCGATTCCTGGGTAGGGAAGATCTCTTGGAGGAGGAAATGGCAACCCACTCCAGTATTCTTGCCTGGGAAATCCCATAGATTGAGAATTCTGGTTGGCTACAGTCCATAGGTGACAAAGAGTTGGACACAACTGAGCGTGAACATGGACACATCCAAGCAATCCTCTTTTAGTTCCCAGTTTCGTTGGGTTAAATGTTCTCAAGAGTAGATTTCTAAATGAATTTAGGGGATATATCAAACTTCAGGGCATATGAAATCTGAGTTCTCAGCCCAAATCAGTGACAAGGTTGAGAAAATTCAGATCAAATATTCTACATGTTGCTTTGTTGATGTGCTAACTAAAAACAAACTAGCCAACACTAGAATGATAAGAACAATTGCCTATTTTTTTTTACCAAAGTCAAGAAGGATGGGATCTAAAACATGTATCAAAGGAAGAAATGTGAAGGGAAATTATTTAAAAATTCAAAATATAAGATAACTTTAGGGAAGAGATTATCTTACCTATTTTAAAATTGCAGTTATAAACTGCACAATTTTATTTTACATTAATTTGGTGCTAAAAACATAACTGAGTGATTTAGTGGGGCACAACTAACTTTCATATTCTTTTATTCACATTAAACTGAAAGTAGGTTACTGAAAAGAAATATGTAGAGAATTAAATTTTAAATGCCCAAATAAAGAATAAGAGGAAAGAGAAACTGTGTGTCAATATGTCATAGGCAAAACAAAAAATAAACTAGAAGTTAGTATATAATACAGATGTAATAAATACTGAAACTGCATTATCACTAAAGAAGTATATGGCTGGGGTGGTCCAGGTGGCCACTCTTCAGAGATTTGTATTCACTAAATGTCACCTTCAGTGCAGGACTCCTTTCGGCTGAAATTCCCACACTTGCAAACCGTTTCTTTGGCTCAAGAGGATATGCATCTAAATATTCAGCTATCACTATGCTATAAACCTAAGCAATGTACAACTCCATAGTTTAAAGAAGATTAAGCCAGTCTTAGAAAGGTTGACTCTTTTCTCTATATAATCACCAGGAAAAGGAACCTTAGGGGTGGAGCCAGGATGAGAACGAGGCAAGTGTGGAAGTAAGCCAGACTGGCAGGGCCAGCTTCAGTTAGCAGCAGCATCCCAGTTTGGAGTTCTGGAATGACAGAAAGGCATGAGAGCCCTGGAGACCAGGAATCATGAGGCCAGGGACACTTTATTTAGGGACAAGTGATACTGTGCAGAGGAGATGGGAGCCACCAGAATTCTCCTACAATGCCATGCCTCTATGCTGTCTTGCTGGCAGCCTGCAATCTTGAACACTGAAGGCACATTTCTTTGGGAGATTGTGGAAGAGTCTATTGTCCAGACTACTTATCTCTCATCACTTCTACCATCAGTATTTCTTTTTTTTTTAAACTAATTTATTGTTTTTTTTTTTTTTTTTTTTTTACCGTAGGATAATTGGTTTACAGAATTTCATTGTTTTCTGTCAAACCTCAACATGAATCAGCCATAGGTATACATATATCCCCTCCATTTTGAACCTCCTTCCCAGCTCCCTCCCCATCCCACCCCTCTAGGCTGATACAAAGCCCCCTGTTTGAGTTTCCTGAGCCAGACAGCAAATTCCCGTTGGCTATCTATTTTACATATGGTAATGTTAAGTTTCCGCCCACTCCAGTGTTCCTGCCTGGAGAATCCCAGGGATGGTGGAGCCTGGTGGGCTGCCGTCTATGGGGTTGCACAGAGTCGGACACGACTGAAGCGACTTAGCAGCAGCAGCAGCAGTGTAAGTTTCAATGTTACTCTTTCTTTCCATACATCTCCTCCCTTCTCCCCAGTTCTACCATGAGTATATTTTTTTTTGTCACGAGTTAGCCATCCACATTTAGACTTCTAAAGCCCTAATTTTCTCCATCCCTTTTTGTAAATCTACCCTTAGCAAGCTGACTCATTGGAAAGACTGATGAACATCAATCAAAAATTAAATTTCATTTGACTCAAAATTCACTCTTACGTACCTACCTGTTCCTAGGTACTCTGGGAATACTTGGGCTTGCCTGGTGGCTCAGTTGGTAAAGAATCTGCCTGCAATTCAGGAGACCCGGGTTCGAGCCCTGGATTGGGAAGATTCCCCAGAGAAGCAAAAGGCAATCTACTCCAGTATTCTTGCCTGGGAAATCCCACGGACAGATGAGTGTGGTGTGCTACAGTCCATGGGGTCACAAAGAGGCAGACACGACTTAGCAACTAAACCACCACCACCGCTGGCAATACAGAGACAAATAAGATTCAGCCTTTGCCAATCACTGAGGAACCCAAACCTATAGTGGAATATAGTGCGAAAAGTATAACAATACAAGGTGTAGAAAACAGTGAGGTGTCGTAAGAAATCTTGGGAAGGCTTCCTGGAGAAAATGATAAAGCTGGATTTTGCAGGATAATAAAAACAAAAGCCAACATTCATTGAGTATTTTCTATGTTGTTGGTTGAAGCTGTATTATGAAGGATCATATGTACGGTCTTCTTATCTTCTAACCTTACACCACGAGGACTTGAGGCAAGGTTTTAATAAGCAGGAGGAAAAGTAGATTACATGAATCTTCTATCAATTTGGCATCAACATGTAAAGTATATTGGAGAAATTTAAGGCCAGAGAGAGAGCATTTATTTAGAAGGTTATTCGATTACTCTTAGTGTGGAATGATGTCACCTACAACAAAAATCATACTAATGAGAAGGGAAAATAGTAAATGGTTTGTTGCAAGTAAACATTTAATCTGCTACTCTTCGAGCTATGTTTGCCTAGTTTCAGGGGTTACACCTTCACTAAACTAGGACATTTTTCAGAGTGAAACGGGACACTAATACCAATTATATCTAGAGAGGAGGTATAAACAAAAAGACTATTCCAGGTAACCTGTTAAAATTAGATTTAAGTAAACTAGTGGTAAACTGGCAAAGAGGTCACTTAGGGGTGGAAAGGAAAGAGACAGCTCAGAATGCCCGAGATACAAGTGGTCAGCTCTGAAGGACTGCCCTGCTGACACCTAATTCAATGTGTGTTTTTGGAAAGCAAAGGGCAGATTTGCATACTTTTTCAGCTATCAGTTCAGTTCAGTTCAGTCGCTCAATCGTGTCCGACTCTCTGCGACCCCATGAATCGCAGCATGCCAGGCCCCCCTGTCCATCACCAACTCCCGGAGTTTACTCAAATTCATGCCCATCGAGTCGGTGATGCCATCCAGCCATCTCATCCTCTGTCGTCCCCTTCTCCTCCTGCCCCCAATCCCTCCCAGCATCCGGGTCTTTTCCAATGAGTCAACTCCTTGCATGAGGTGGCCAAAGTATTGAAGTTTCAGCTTCAGCATCAGTCCTTCCAATGAACACCCAGGACTGATCTCCTTTAGGATGGACTGGTTGGATCTCCTTGCAATCCAAGGGACTCTCAAGAGTCTTCTCCAACACCACAGTTCAAAAGCATCAAGTTTTCGGCGCTCAGTCTACCTCACAGTCCAACTCTCACATCCATACATGACCACTGCTATAACTGTCATATATAAAGCTACTCAACATTTAGAAGCTTCCAGATATTGTAACAAGTAACTTGTCACTGGGGTGATTTCTCAATACCATGCACTACCCTGTGGCTCTAGTTGGCTCTTCCTTGGAGTGATTCCCAATTCTCTCTGAGCTCCTAAGAAGTACGGAGCTAAAGGGCAGAATATTCCATTAACCTAGCTGTTCTGTGCCTGATACAGCAGAAGCTTTCACAAAGCCCTCCTTAGAGCTGGAGCAGCATAAACTTTAGCAACAGGTCAGATGTGCTTTTGAGCTGCTGCTGGACAGCAAGTTGACAGTTATCATTATTGTTCAGTTACTCCGTGGTGTCTGATTCTTTGCATCCCCATGGATTGCAGTGCACCAGGCTTCCCTGTCCTTCACCATCTTGCAGAGCTTGTTCAAACTCATGTCCATTGAGTCAGTGATGGCATCCAACCATCTCTTCCTCTGTTGCGCTCTTCTCCTCCTGCCCTCAATCTTTCCTAGAATCAGAGTATTTTTCAATAAGTCAGCTCTTGGTATCAGGTGGCCAAAGTATTGAAGCTTTACTGATATGACACTGATATGAAAGGGGAAAGTATCAGAAAACATCATGCACCAATGGATAGAATTTTTTTTTCCGCTTCCTGTCATGTGAAATAGGGAATAAAATAATTCCCATAAGTCAATCACAAGCCAATATTTTAAAATACTTTGCTGTGCTTCATAATGTCATTTGTAATCATATTTCCATAGTTTTAAAAGGCATTTAAGTGACAGTATTAGCAATACATGCCATTGTTGGAGAATCAAGAAAAAGAAAACTATGATCATGAAAATAATTATTCAATATTTCTTCACTTGAGTACCAACTGTTAAATGATAAGAGAATTTCTTACATCTATATATATAACGTGTACAACTTTCATTTGGCTTTTTCATTTAAAATTGTATCAAAAACAATTCCCTACACGATTAAAGTCATTTCAAAGTACAATATGTAAACAGGGTAATATTTTGTCTTATAAGTATACTATAATCTCATAGTTATATCCCTATACTTAAATGTTCAGATTGGTGCCAATATTTCACCAAAACAAATAATGCTGAAGAAAACACCTTTGCACAAGAATCATTTTTTTCTATATTCTGATCACCTTTAGATTTTTAATAGCGAAAACACTGGGAAGAGCTCTATTCATATTTTAAGGTAGATATATGCGTGCTGCAGTTCATGGGGTCACAGAGAGTTGGACACGATTTGGCGACTGAACAGCAACAACAACAATAAATTATGAAATTTCTTTCAAAGAAGTTCATATCACTTTATACACTGGTAATTGTGAATGTTAGATCCATATCACTCTCCTACTCTTAGCACCAGGTATTATAATTTTTGTAATCATCTTTGAGAACTTCATGAGGTGAAATGGCATCTCATTTTCTTTTAATTTGTATCTTTTTGATTTTTTTAGTGAGAATGCAAATTTTCTCATTCTGTTCACAAATACATTTAAGCTTTCTTGATTGAAATTTTCCAGGAAAATAATCATTTCAATTCTCAGTCAGTTTTTGAGGTTGACTGCAGTTTTTTCTGTTTTACACTTCTCCAACGGCAAAAGGCTCAAAACATGCAGAGGAAGGTGTGTGCACATGGTCAGTGTTCAAGACACATCAGGGTGTCTCATTTGTACCTGGCTACATTGCCCCCTCTGAACATGCAAGGCCTTAAAGTGTAGGAAAAGCTTCTGGAAAAATGTATCTGAAGACTGTAGTGAAATGGGAGGAAATGTTAATGAGAAGTAATTTAAGGACTTAACTGAACTTCTTTTAATTCATCCATTCAGGAAGAGGGGGCTTCCTGTCAAATCAATATCACACAAAAACTGCCGGCTCAAGGATATTCTACTCAGACAAGGGTGCAGAGATAGGTTCCCATATGCAGGAAACAGAA